>NC_088348.1:6072500-6317500 GCF_036884655.1 Musa acuminata AAA Group | reverse complement strand
TGATATAAAGGGTCTTCCCTTCTTTTTGACAATGACAAAGTGGGAGATAAAAGATGTTAGCTCGCACAATTCAAGAAGAAAGTAAAAAATTACACTTCTCAAAAGAGAAGAAAGAACTTGCTTCTTGAACATCTCAAATTGTTAGCTTTCATATTGTAAAACAATGTAACATTCTGTTAGCTTATGTTTTTGTAAAGAAAGCACTAGCTTGCCTATCTTGAGAAGCAAAGAGTTGCTATCTCAAAATTGCTATCTTGCACATAGCAAAGAAAAGCAAATTTGTAAACTTATACAATTCTAAATTATTGCTAGCTTGTATATTGCAAAACTTGCTTTCTCTTTTAAATACTTACTAGCTTGAACATTGCAAAACAAACATGCTGAACTTGCATATCTAGCAAAATTTACAAACTTGAAAAAATCAAATTTTTGCTAGCTTGTATGATGATAAAACTTGATGTTTATTATGCAATGATTTGAACTCCTACTTCTAAACACATGAGAATTGTACTTCTCCTTTTTGTTGATGACAAAGGGGGAGAAGTATGTTGATGACATGCATGATTTGATCATGGCATGTTTGCTTAGATTTTTGAATCCAAGAGTTTCTATCAATATGGCATATTGATAGGGGGAGTTTGGTTAAACTCCGGGAGTTAAGGTTAACTCCGTTGTCGATTGGTTGTCATCATAAAAAAGGGGAAGATTGTTGAATCTCAGATTTTAATGATGAAACCAATCGATATATGTTTATGTTTTAATCTACGTTTTGAGTGACGTAGGATAATTCGATTAAGATGAGACAATTAAAGCAGAAAAATCATGTTGGGCTGGAGGAACATGTTAGAAGATTGGACGTCGGACCGGTGGATCGGTCGACGTATCGACAAAAGGCTTCGGGTTGTGGATTCGAGCATCGGGCCAAGAAGAGAGGACATTGCACCAAGGATATCGGAGTTGTGGAGTTAATTGGCCGATTGGGCAATAGGCCGCAAGAGAGGACGATGCACCGAAGAATCGGACGAAGCGTCGAGGGGCCAATGACATACCGGACAACTTGATTAATGCTTAGTACTAATTGTCTAGATCGAAGTTTGTTTTACATGTGCATGATTAACTACGATAGCAAGGCATAAAGCAAAATGAAGTTCCGGAGTCAAGGACGCGATCACGTTGGGAGTTCGAGAGTTCGTCGGAAGTCCGGACGTTCGTCGAAAGTTCTGCGGGAACCAGTCGAGAAGTCGCGGAGCTTGCCAGAGAAGCTCGTCAGAACTCACCAAGAAGATCGTTGTAAAGTCCAGGAGCTTGCCGGGAGTCCACCGGAACATTGCCGAGAGTTCGTCGAAGATTCACCGGATGATCGCCGGAAGAATTGACATAGGGATTTGTTTAGCTTAGAATATGTCTTAGGAATCGTAGTTATCACATAATTTGGATTAAATTTGGGCCAACCCAATTAGGGCCCAGCTAGGCCTATGTAAGAACTGTGTTGGGCCCAATAAGAGGCCCAAACAATGCCCTAAGAAGACTCACCGTCATGGCACAGTCTTCGAGACTATGTCAGGCGATGGTACTGCCAGTCTGGGCGATTATACTGCCCCTGGTAGGGTGCCAAGCGGTGGTAACGCACAGGATAATGTCAGCCAAATTGACACTGGGCGGTGGTACCGCCCAACGCAGGCAATGGTACTGCCCATGCTCGGGGAACCTAAGATGAGATATTTTTAGGCTCCAAGTTTGAATCAACTTGAAGCCTATAAATACTCCTCTCATCCCTGGTTAAAGCACACAAGCAAAAAGAGCAAAAAAAGGAAAGAAACACTGTAGAAATCACTTTAGAAATTTCCTCATCCACTCTAAGTTTAGAATTCTATAAGAGGAGTGTGAGTACTTATAAGAGTTGTCTCCTAAACCCATGAAAATGAGAAGAGGGGTGTAAGAAAGAGTTGGTCTTTGCCTATTGAAGGAAGACCTCTAGTGGATGCCAGTGGCCTCGATGAAAGAGGAATCGGAGGATTGGATATAGGTCATGATTGACCGAACCACTATAACAGTCATCTTCTCTGATTTGCATTTATTCTTGCTATTACCTTACTGCAAACCTCTTCAATAGCTTACTGCCTTCAATACTTTTATGAACTCGCTTTCAAGTTAAGTTTTCGAAAATGATTTTACGTCGGAAATGGTTTTATTGTACGAAAGTTTTTAAACCGACGTTATTTTACCGCTGCACTAATTCAACCCCCCCTCCCCCCCTCTTAGTACCGCTTCGATCCTAACAAGAACTTACTATCCCTTCTCGTTTATGTGTCCTAATCACCTATGCCATAACTCCATGTTGAAGTCTTTCTCTGTAGCATTTAATTGCTCGTCATAAGCTTTAGCCTGCAATCTATATAAAATGTGATATTTATTCTCATTAGCTACAATAAAAGAACATTTACTAAGCTTCCATTGTCCTTTATGAAATCCGCTATCAAAATCTTCATCATCTAGCATTTCAATTGAAATTAAATTTAGCCTCAAGTAAACCACATATCTCATATCCTTAAGCATCAACTTGTAGCTAAGGTTGGTCTTTATGTGGATATCACTCATGCCAATGATGTTTGTCATGTCATAGTTGCACATCTTGACAACATCAAAATTTCTAAACCTGTAAGTTGTAAAAAACTCTCTCCGTGGTGTAGCATGATAAGAAGCACTTGTGCCAATCATCCACTCAAGATCCTAACATACATAAAAAAAAATCATCAAAATGAGACAAAATCAAATAATTACCACCCTGCACTATAGTTGCAGTATTATCTTTTGACTCTGTATGCTCTACTTTTTTTTCTTATTTCTTGTTCTTCTTAGGTTGCTTGTATTGATTCTCGTATTATCCTTTCTCATTATAATTATAGCAAATAATATCTTTTCTTGATATTGACTTGCTTCTACTGAATCGCTTCTATCCTTGAACTTTGACATTCCTCTTTTCACTGAGATACGTGCTTATGAATCAATCTGAGATTTTACTAAATTCTTTCTTCTCAACTCTTCATTCAATAAAATGCTTGTTACTTGACTCATGGTGACAACACTATCTGGCATAGAATTACTGAGGGAAATCACTAGTGTTTCCCAACTTTTTAGTAATGAATTGAGAAGTAACAATGCGTAACTTATTATCAAGAGATATTTTTATAAAGGATAATGGTTAGTGATACTCTATATTTCATTCAAATAGTCAACAATAGAAGAGTCATCTTTATATTTCAGATTTACAAGTTTTCTAATCAAGAAAGCTTTGTTGCTAGTCATTTTTCTTTAATAGAGACTTTTTAAACTTTTTCAAAGAGAGTATGCAGAACTTTCAGTAGAAACATAATGAAATACACTGTTATCAAGCCATTGTCGAATAAACCTGATCATTCTTTGGTCTAACTTATTCACTCATCATTTGTCATATTAACGAGCTTTATACTATTCCCTTACAAAGATTCATACAAATCATTGCAATACAAGAGATATTCTATTCTTGATTTCTATATCGTTCAATTGTTTCTATTCAAGCAAATCATGTGAGAAATACCACCGGTCTTCATGTTCGAACACAAAAATTAAATCACTAAAATCTTGCTCTAATACTAGTTGATAAGATAAAAAAAGAACTTTGTATATGAACAAATATAAGTAGGTCGTAAAATATAGTATAATTAAATAAAAATCACAATCAAATAGAGCGTCAAGATCTATGTGGAAAATCTCTCCAACGTAAAGGATAAAAAACCACAGGGTAAGCTAGAGAAAATCTACTATAAGAATAATGAATATACAATTCTCAGAGTCTCTTGCATAAAACATAAACAACAATCACAAGAGAATAATTATGAAACAAGGATTATATCATTATGTACAATATTTAAAATCTTCACAAGTAATCACAATAAGAATTTACTACAAATTTTATCTAACCTGAGATGACAACACTTCTTGGATGATTGAGAAAAACCTTTGTGTTGTCCTTGTCTTCTTCATTTTTCTTTTTCTCTTATTTTTCTGCCCTCAACTGTCACTACTGCTTCTCTCTTTTTCACAGCCACCATTGTCCCCTTTTCTTCCCTAGCCGCCACGCTCCTTTTGTTAAAAGAGTTAGGGTTTAGGTTAAAAGAGAGGAAAGCTAAGGCTAAAGTGGGTTAGGGTTATTAAAGCCCATGGGCTAAACGGGTTGTCTACCCAACAGTGGTATGCCAACTACCTACGTCCTAACATAAGGAGGGGCAACTTCATAGAGGAGGAAGAGAAGCTCGTCATCCATGTGCACTCCGTGCTCGGACACAAAGTAATGGATGGCTATTATCTTGATAGTTTTATTTAATTAGATAAAATATATTATAAATATAACTAAATTTTAATTATTAATTATTAATTAATAAAAATTTAATTGTGATAAGATTATTTATGAGATGATTTTGATGGGAGGATTCTTCTCATTGCATATCATAGTTACTCTAGTCTTGTCTATAAAAGAATAAGACCTCTTACCGATAAATAACTAGTCATTGAGATATTAAAAAACCTCATCTCATCTTTTCTTTGTTTCTAATTTATTGCTCATAGTAATTTTATAAATAAGAAGAAGAAAGGATAAAACAAGTCTAGTTCTCCTTACATATCAACATCATTGGGTCCAATGATGGTGTCCTTACAAATCAAATAAAGGTTGTTTAAATGACATCGAAATATATACATTGTAAATTTGATACATTATTATTTAATTTTTATTTTTAATATTAATATTTTTATAATAATAGAATAATCATAATTTTTATGGTTACAATTAGTAACAGAGTGATGTTTTAAAATCAAATACTTTAGATTATAAAAGTATTTCAGATCTATTTTATTTTTATATATGTTTATTAGCATCATTCGCTTATAAAAAGTCATTATTTGATTTTGATTTATGATACTTAAACGATCCGTTTGGATTATCGATTCACTTTTTTATCTAATATGTCATGTCATTTTCTTGTAAGCAATGTGAGGTTTCTCATGTTTGAACGATGGATCACTATCAACAACTTACTATCGACAATAATATTGTTGAGGGTGACAGCCTCCGATGGTTGCCAATCCAATCGTGGGAAGCGACTACGTATGCAACGATAGGCTATAGATTGTAACAACCGATAATGATCATATGCACGGCTACCTATGTGCAACAGCCTCATAGCGAACGACCTTTCTTGGTCGTAGGCAGTTATAGTAGCATTGATGCCTGTAGTGACTGCGATGACTACTGTAGTGCCACTATTTGTGGCTACGATAGTTGCAACAACGCCGCTGCAATATTTACTGGCCACAACCGACATCAATTAGACGCTGAATGTCATAGTTTCTAATGGCTACATAGTAGACATGTGGGCATAACCACACACTGCAGGGGTCACCAATGAGCGCATGTGCATGATCGTGTAGTGGGATAATCCGTCGAGGGCACTCGATCCACATTTGTTGGCCGTGATCGGCATCAACTATATTGTCACGACATTTGCTGGCCGTGATCGGCATCAACTAGATGCTGAGGGCCACGGTTCCTAGCGAGTACACAGCAAACACACGGGCACAACCATGCACAACTACGACTGCAAGGGTCTTCGATTGACGAGCACGCATGAATACATGATGGGAGGATATGTCAGGGGCACTCGATCCACAACACACCATGGAGGTGTTCTGCCGGTAAGAAACGCTGCGAGAATGTAACGATTGTAATGTAACGAAGTCTGAGAGAATAACGTTTGGCGAGACGAGACACCCAGAGGTTGAGAGGACATCGTCGAGGGGTGAGGCACATAAGACACGCAGATATATGAGGATGCTACCGATGAAGTCATATACTTTGAAAATTAAACTTTGCGTATGGTTTGCTGGAATAGATATGGGTTGGATACTAATGTTTATTTCATAGGATAATTTGTTACTCTGTCACTATAATCATAATATTAATGGGAATAGGGAATTTTAGTAGAAATATAATATATAATTAAGTTAACATTAGATATAAATTAAGACACTAAGTCGTTGTAGTATAGTGGTGAGTATTCCCGCCTGTCACGCAACGGCGATATTTTTTATGCGCGGAAAATAATTACTTCCATCTTATTTTAATTGACACCTTATTTTACCCCAATTTTGACTCATATATATATATATATATATATATATATATATATATATATATATATATATATATATATATATATATATATATATATATATATATATATGAGAATTATGAGAATCTTAAATCTCATAATTCTTTTAGCGTACATATATCTATATGTACTCTAAAAGAAAACATATATATATATATAAGAAATTTAAAAATTAATTAATCAAATCAGATTAATTGATTTTGAACCAGTTTGATTTGATTAGGTAGATTAGTAATCCTTATGGTTGGGTTGGAAACTCTTTTGAACACCCTACGCACAACGTTTCTTCCTTGTTTGTCGGAGGCGGCGTGGGTGGTTGGATCTCATGGGATTCTTCCGAAGGATCGCGGGCTTTCTCGGGTTGACGCGGGAGGAGGACGAGGCGGAGGAGGATGCGGACGCCCGCCACCAGAACGGCGGCGGAGAGGAAGGCGGCCGGACCGGCGCCGGCCGTCCCCGCGCCGCAGCCAGAGGGTTCAGCGTGCATGTCCCCGTCGCCGTCGAGCGGCCTAGCGTTGGGCCCGTCCTCGTCCCTTGCGATCCCGGTGAAGGCGGTGTTCAGGTGCTCTCTTCAAATCTCGTTCGCGGCTCGACTAAAACTTGGGACCTTTATTTGCCTCTCTTCTCGCTTCTCTTCCTTTCTTCGTATTCTGAGTTTGACGCATATCGTCTCTTCTTCTAGGGTTTTTTTTTTTCTTGGATTATGAACTATAATGCACCGATAACAGTGTCGATTTAAGCCTCTTAGGTAAGATCGCTCGCTCTATTTGTGCATCAGAACTGGCCAATTGAGTAGTTCATCAAATATCGGAATAGATTGACGGATCAGAAAAGTCGAACTGGGCTGGCTTTTTCGTTCCGGAACAGCAAAAATGATGAATGTTAATTAGAAATTACAGCGTCGATCTCTGAAAGGGGAAAAGAGTAACCTTTAAAAGATCTCTTTTTCTCTGATTTCGGCTTGTTATTTTGATTCGATTCCATGAATCCTCTTGCTGGTTAGTACTAATGTTGGACAAACTAATGTTTCTACAAATTAGTGCTAATGTTCCATTTCTTTTCCTTTCATCTTTTAGGGACTCCTCCTCCTCCTCTTCTGGCATTGTATTTCCGATTCATTTTACTAGTTGGGTTATTCAATGCTTTTATTTGTTTCCTCCTTTTCTATATCAATCAGGGTTTTAGGTGGTACACTCGGAGACTACGCATGGACGAAGATGGAGATGTAGCTGATGAGTTCTTGAGCGAAGTCATAGCGCAGATATCCCCCACCCACAACCAGATCGCACCACCTAAGTTCCAGGTGAAGTACAACACCCGACCGACCGCCATGGCCATGAGAAAACAGGTCATCGTGGCCGACGGCAACGTACATCAGAGCTTAGAATACCAAGGGAGACTGCAATGGGTGTAAGCAGACTCGTCGTCCATCGATCGATCCCCAAACCCCCCCAACCGAGCGTTTAGAGTCCTCCAAATGGGACTGCTGCCCGTACAAAACTAGCCTATCTGATGGTTTTGTTTTGACTCCAAAGTGATCCACTATGAATCCTCTTCACCTGTACAAAATGTATGCTTCCGATTTGGTTGTGAAAACTCAAAATGAACTAATTTATTCCGGCAGCAGCAGCCGTCGATTACTCTCTATCTAAACATTTCATGTAATTTGGACAAGTCTAGTCGATTAAGCACGGACACAAACATGAATAGATCTTCCTCCAAGCATGATTTTATTCCTCATGATAATTACAACAATTCAGGAACTATTATAGTACATTCTTATCGTCGAAAATGTAAAGACAACCAAAGATGAAAACTGCATATTCCTTTAGGAGATTGTTGAAGTGCAAACCATAAATCAGTGGCAAACATGTCATGCTTTTATATGAAGTTCGATAAAATATTCTTGACTTGTTTAAGGAGAGCGATGCAGTAGAGAGAAACCAAACAAGAAGCCAAGTTTTGAGTTACACAAGTTGTTTTTAGATCCTTACCAAATGATAACTGCACAGTTACAAGAGTATTTTGCCGATTAAGTTAGCAGCGGCAACATCATTCAGCAATTAAACTATTCCACATATTAAATCGTCGAAAGCTGCAAGCAGGAATCCAACCTTTCTATGCACCAAGATTGTCCACTGAGGTCGGCGATGGTTGGGCATTTGGTGATTGTAAGTTGGAGATTGAGATGAGCTTGGATCGATACTCTTCTGCTGTACCACCGCCATCTTGATCAGCAACAGGAGTGTTAGCTGTGTTAACAGACGACCCTTCTGTAGTGATCACATCTGGAACACATTGAGAGATTGCCATCAGTGACTCCCGTATGAGCTCTGGAGAAACCTCTTTCTTGGATAATATAGCATCCATGTGCAACAAGTATCTTCAGCCTGCAGAGAACGAACCTTTCATGTCTACTAATGATTCTGAAACTTTAAGAAGCTGAAGTTGTAAGGGTGCGGTGCTAAATTAACACAAGGAACATATTCTAGCCCGGTAAGGGTGTAGATCAATGTGTCTCATACCTTGTCACCTTAAGTCCTTGCACAAGGACATCTTGCTACTGGCCAGAGGGGTGGTCAATGTTACCTAGTTTTGTCATGTCCATAGAAATGCTAAAACCAGAGTGAATTTTCTTTCCTTTCCAATAAGGAAAAAAACAAACTACCACTGGGAACATGCCAAAGCCTTATGATATGAGAGAACTGCATAGTAACATATATCAACTTATACATGCAGAAAGTACCATCACCATAAAACACGAATCATTAAAGGAATGTCTACCTGCTTACTCCGAGAATACCAAAGTGATTATGAACACTATTCCTGTCAAAGATTTAAATACTCATGTTCGAGCAACGCATCAGCATGATCCCAAAATGTGCAAAGAGTTCTATAGAGGACATATGTCCCCATATGACCAGCAAAAGAGCATAGATAGGACCTTCTGCGTTTGCTCTGAAGTTGAAATGGATTCTAAACTAGTCTTTACAGTGGTATCTTCTTAATTTTGTGTCACGTATAACAACTTATGATGAATGCAACAACCAACAGCAGGAAACTTCAGTAATCATGATTTGGGGTCGACACTGCAAGAAAAGATATTATGCCAACAAATAACAACAGCAAGCCATGATATCCCAACTATTTGGGGCCAGCTACTTGAAACTTTTACCTTCATTGAGCTATGAACAAAACAATACTTTGGTTAAGATAAGAGCATTGAAATCTTTATGAAGAGCAAAGACAGAAACAAAGGGACAGAATATAGCAGGTAAGCACTGAATGATTCTAGTCTAGTTATTTAATTCCAAAAGGATACAATAACTTTTACAGCTCCAACTTGTGTAAGTGGCAATAAGTGGTCATGCATCCTTCACTATTTCGAAACGATAGAAACTATTATTGTTCATTCATTTAAAGTAATCTTTTTTATAGAGTCTTCAAATGTTAACCTTGATAAGCTTTTTTTTTTGCTAATGTCAAGATTTTCCATGGAAGCAAATCATACAATTTAAGAACTTTTTTAGCTCTTAACTAGAGAAAAAGCAAAGGAGAGTTAATTAAGCTACTACAAATTAGTCTGCTCGGTTAAGAGACAGGGAGTGACAAAAATTCAATGAGAGCCATCCGTAAAAGATGTGTTCCTCAAAAATCTCCAAGCATTTTTACATAAAGACTTCACAAGGAATATCTCAACACATTCAGAGAAAGGATTCAAGAATTTTTCCTTACTAGTTGAGATAAAATTAGCTATGCGGCACAAATTTTTGGTCATCCAACTAAAAGTTCAAGAAGTTCACAAAGGCCATATAACAAATCCAGGAATTTGTAAACCTCTTTCTAAGATTAGAAATGAAGGGCAAGCATTATTAATTGAAAAACCATGTTATGCAATTCTAGCTTCAGATTTCCAAATCAACATGCTAAACACTAGTCCCAATGTCATCGTTTCCGTTGGACCAATCATTGCTTTCTTTCATGTCCATAAATTCACTCCGTATGTATTTATTTCCGTAGTGCACATAGTGCCTTAACCACCAGGATAATACTAGTCCATAAACAATTCACTGCTCGGCAAACAATATCTAATTAACAGAGCTAAGATCCTAAATCTATCAGCAATTCCACAGCAACACCCACTGCCTCCTACATCCTTGTCAACATCCAGTCTCTTTCAGCACAAAATCATCCAAATCTAGAGTTCCACCGAAATTTTCAAATATATACATACATCAAATAATCGATTGTGTTCAAACGAAGCGATGTTAGCAACAATAAAGAGAGAAACAGGCCAAGGCGCCAACTATAGTGAATCTACTAGTGGAAGTAAGTCGAAGCCTACACCAATCCACTTGAAACGGAGGCTCCGATCTTCCGCCAAGTCGCAGATTTCGGTCCAGAGAGAGAGAGAGAGAGAGAGAGAGGGATTCGCCAGAGAGAGAGAGGGATTCGCCGTACCTCTCGAGAGACTTAAGCGGATTCGAGGTGGGTTTCTCTTTGCCTCCGGATTATCGCGAACGCGCATAGGAGAAGGTTGGGAGAGGACGAAAGGGACAAACGATGCTGTTTCTTGGAGGATACGTCCTTATCTAAAGTATTACTCTAAACTTACGGTGAGAATTTTAGGAAAAAACCCTAATTTTCAGAATTATCCAAATATGATTCCAAGTTTCAAAAATTCACTTTTTTTTTTTCAAAATAACAAAAGGCGGAGGGAGAGGAGACTAAAAGGTTGGAGAATGAATTTTTCACAATGATGAGGATAAAATTATCTTTTTCATGCAATTAAAGTTGTTTTGTGAAATTTTTTTAAACTTGAGACGCCTTAAGAAATCCTAAAATTTAAAGATCTTTTTAGGAAATTAGCACAAACTTCCGCTTTATATATATATATATATATATATATATATATATATATGCTTTGTTAGAAATACTTCGCGTGCTGTGCTGTCTCTTACCGACCGGTGAATCTGTTGGTAAGAAAACGTGGGCCGCGTGCCTCCGAGTAGGTGAGGTAGGTAGGTCAATGTCTTTTCCGTTTTGGGCGTCGTCTTCCTTCTTTCCCATCAAGTCGATACTCTCCCGTTAACGGCACGTGGGCCGCGTGCTTCAGAGTAAGTAGACATCCTTTTTCCTGCCATCGAGGGAGCGGCCGTTACTCCTCGGTTGACGGTCAGTAAGTTGTGGGTCCCTCACGATTCTGTCTTGTATACAATTCAATGGAATAAAAAATATTTTAAATGCTGTAAGAAATCTTTCAAAAATTCATTCGTGAATTAACTGACTACCTAATCATGTCATGTCTAGGGCAAAATTCTTCTTGGAAACAGGACGGCTTGATGCACTCGTTGTTGTAAGTTTCCAAGAACAGTCATATTAATTATTATCCAACTCAAAATTAATAACACAGATTGTGGTGCAATTAGGCTTACTCATATAAATCAAATATTGTGCAATTACGAAACCCTCGAGTGTAAAGATGCTAATACTCGTCATGGCCTAATTAATCTCGTGAAATTTCTATACATTATTGTGTCTGGTTACCTTCTCAGCATGTGTGCTGTCACAACGTTCCTGCTGCATTTAGAACCCAAGACGAAACTTGCGTACAGGAATGACAGATATCGGAGTTGCAGACGTGAAATCCAAAGCGACTGCGTACGAGTCACTAGCCACGCCAGCTGCTCTGCTTCTTCACCTCCAAGGCAGCTCCATCGTTGAGCATATCCTGGGCATCTTTTTCCATCCCGAGCTTTGAGAGGGCAAGGGCTTGCAAGTAGAAGGCCGTCGGCCACTCCGGCATGCACACCTGAGCTTGCATGGCGTCGCGTAGGGCCAGCTCCGGTTGTCCATTCATCAAGTAGGAAAGGCTCCGCCTGGCAAAGACCGTGGCTGAAGGAACTGACATCATCATCACCAACTGGATCAAAACGAAATGAATTAAAGCTCTCGCTCCATTTGCACAAGCAAGAATCATACAACAATTTGTTATGGAGTGATCTAAGTAGTTATCCTAGACTAGAGAACCAGACACAAATTTTGATGAGCACTATAAGTTATCTGTAAACAGTATAATAAAAACATTGTACGAATATAATGCCAAAACGATAAGCACAAGGTTAAGTCGAGCTCTCGTATCATCAAAATCCTTAATTTTGTATCCGTCGCTATCTTCACAATTAACAGAGCCAAGGGTACTTTCCACTTGAAGAAATGGAATTCCAAATAAAGCCCCAGGTGGCAAGGCCAAGCATTTTTATCAATCACAGCCTCTTCTCCAAGCTTCTGGTGGCAATGCCTTTGTTATTCTCGTATTAGCCAATTCTTTTCCAGCTATTTTCTGACCTTTAGAAGGTCCAGAAGTTAGGAGAAAATGTGAAATTACTTGTTTTTACTACCACAGAGGAGCAGGGATGGAAGTATCATTTGTGGACCACATAGACCACCAGGTCATACGGACAGCATAAAGATGCCGGTGAGTGTATGCCCCGTCGAACTGAGCTTGAACTTCGGTCCAGCTAGCACTGTAAGTTCCATTATTTTGAGAGTCGGTCACAGAACATCTCCAGTTGTTAGTCCATGATTTGCGTTAACCAGGTTTATATTAAAAAATAAAGGAACAACCCATGCATTTCTAAATAGAAAGCTCATATCTGTTTTTTCTTTTCATTTTTTTCCTCTTTCTCAGTCTATCATTCTTGGGACAGAAGTTGGTTGCATCAGCCCCATTCGAGGACAAAGGAGAGATAATCTACCATCAAGATACAAGTGGTGTTGAGATCAGGAGAGACTCGGGGAATTGGCCTTGGGATCCATCAAAGGCAGTAAACTCCACATACGAAAGGCCAATTCGTGCCTGAGGTGGTAGTAATGTCACATACCTCATCAAGCTTGATATTGAAACTTTCTTCTATAGAATCCATTATAATCTATGTTCAAAAGGAATATGTGTTCAGTATTTTGATCCTGGTTTATTACAATGAATTACAGTTGTCTATTTTTTATAATCTACCAGTAACTTTATCACAGTCTCTCAATTAATTTATTCATATTGTTCATTTAGATCTGTTTTTGTTTTTCACATCAAATAGCTATTAGTGAAGGAAAATCATGCGACCATGTTATATATAGCTCATGGCTCCTTGATTTTCTCAAATATTTACTTCTTTTCTCTACTTTATATTTCTAATCTTGTTTACGATTATTATATTAACCTTTTGCTGAAATGGCTCTCTGAAATTAATCCAATCCTTCAAACATTTGTTAAACTAGAAGTCCACGTAAAGAAAATATGAACAGTGCAACTTGGCAAAACAGAGCATACGAAAATCAAACATAAATATTCACAGAAAATTTAGATTGTATGTAAGCAAAGAAGCTGCAATAATTTGACCAAATCATACAGAAGCAAAAACACAGTTATCATGCATAACAAGTGCTTGTGGTCCAGAGGATAAGTTGAAAATTAAATAATATAGGAGATCGTAGTAAGCATCAGTACATACCAGTAGTGTCAAATGTATAAGCAATGGAGCAAAATGAAGGATTAATTTTTCAGGCTTCAGTTACTTGGTGTAAGGCTACCAAGTTTAAATGTGAAGGTAAAACAAAGAGTTATAAGGACAGGCTAGAAGTCTAAACCATCTTTTTTTCAACAAAAGGAATGGTTCAAGAAGAAACTAAGAAATAAGATAATAAACAAACACACCTTGGAATAATAGTCAATAGCACTCTTGAAATCTTTATCTCTGAATGCAATGTCACCAAATTTCTTTGTATTCAACATCTCTTGCACTTGTTGTGTCCATTCTTGAAAGGAAAGCTTCATCCAAACAAAGAAAACAAACATGCATAATTAAAGATTGACAAGGCTATCACAATTGCCATTTTCAAACCAAATTTCTTGAAGTAACACAGGAAAAAAATGCAGAAGAGAAATTTGCAGCTTTATGCACAAAAAACTCATAGTTGAAGAAGGCTTCACCATGGCAACATAAATGAAGCATGCAACTTACTGAACAAATGAGAGTGACAAGTGTTTTACTGAGGGATTCTAAAAAACATAACATAATATACTCATATTGTTTAATCATGTGAAGTGTGCACATAAAAAAAGAATTCCAACCAATTGATAATTCTTTCAGGATAAGTTAAGATCTTAATTCTCATTAAACGTAAAGATTTTTCCCAAAAAATATCTTGGTTTTGCACAACCAGCACATGATATGATCACCAGATCCACCACAATCCTTGTTCCACTTCCATCAATGTCAAATGTCAAGATATAGAATCTTTTTAAATTGTTTCTGAAACCTTACCTCATTTTCTGCACCTTCTTCATCTTTATAACCTGTCTTAAGCAATATATCATGCACAGCTGTTAGATCCATCCTTGCACAAGCCTTTCCAAGTGGTGAGAGCATCACCGGCAGCACCTGTTCTGTCTTTGTTATACCCATGAGAGCATGTGATGGAATCTGCATCATCAATGATTACGAAGTTAAAGCTGCGCAAGAATTCGAAAAAACATAAAATTAGAATGCTGAGGCATAACTAGTAGATAAAAGTTATTGTAAGTTCACCTCTTTCTGAGTTTGAAGTGGTGCTAGGGCAGAAAGAAGAAATTTAGAGTTGGGTCGATCTCTAGCCTCAAACTGTAGACATTTTGAAGCTAGTTCAACGAAATTAGTAGCATCATCATTAGCATATTGCCCCTCCAGGGAAGAATCCATAATCATTAACATGTTCTTTCCTCTTATTAGGTCTAGTGCCTGAAAAGAGAGAACAAAAACAATCAATAAATAGTGAACTTATAGACAAGTGAGCAGATCAGACAAAGCAACTATATATATAAAATTCACGAGACAACATGTTCAAAATGTTAACTGTAGCACTGAGGTAAGAATGTTCATGTGCATGTGGTAATTTAGAAAAGGTAGAATGAAAAATGTTTTCATTAGCTAATGATAAGGTTCGACCATGATAGAGAGAATAAATAATGAAAATTTATTTAAGATGGCATGGATATGTTTGACGGAGATGTAGATACCATGGTTAAATAAAGTGAATCATTTGGTGCAATGAAAGGTAGCCAGAGATCTTAGAGAACTTTATTAAAAACTATAAAAGATTTTATTGCTCGTTTAATTAGGGATACCGCCTTACACGGAGCTCAATGGCAAGAAAAGAGCCATATAGCTGGACCTGAACATTTAGTGATGTTCTGATTGTTCTTCAGCTGTTGAATATAAAGTACACAAATTTCTAAAAAATAAACAAAGTTCAAACTTAATGAGAACTCTTCCTCAGCCAAAATGTGAAAAGTCACAGAGTGGTAAAATCATATCAGCTTCTAAACCACCTGCCACACTACACCACATGTCAACCATAAATGTATACAAGAAAGGATCAAATAACGTTGGAGCCAACAATTGACGACTACTAAGATAAGGCAATCAAAATATAGTAGCAGTTATTTTCAATCTCCAGATAAGTAATGATTTCAAGATGGTGATTCAATCCATATTTAAAAAGGTTGAGTTAAAATGAAAGAGAGAGAAAAACGAGCAAAGGCAAGCTCAACAGGAACATAAGGCTATCTCAAATATACATACATATATTCCATGCTCCAGCTAGAAAAATGAAGCACTTTAGTTTGTCCTAAGTTCATTTCTTAATTATTTAAATGACCAAATAAAAGGGTTGAGATTATGAACATAATATGATAAACATTCCTAACATGACGAGAATTGCCTACTTTGATAATGTGGACATACATGACTTGGGGGGATATGCTTCCCACTCAAAAGATCTAAAAGTACAGTTCCATAACTGTAGATTACACTCTCTGGAATTACCCTTCCTGCACAATTACATAAATCCAGGTTAAGTTATGCTACAACAAATTAATAAGAGTAACAATATCATAAACTTGGAAGTATGGATATGAAGTACACTTAGAAGCCAAACATTGGCTGATGAACATCACCAAAGTAAGAATCCTGAAGGATCACTTATATTATCTGGATACTTTATCTTGTTCCAGAAATGCCAAATTCAGTAATAATAACAGCAACATTAATGAATGTCTAGGAAAAATTAGTTAGATAAGCCTTTAAATCAAGTTTCTTTCAATATAGGCCACACTACAGTTTACTTGCAGCAACGTTGAATTGAAACAAAAAGGCAGAGAAGGATGTGAATGGAAGGATCAAGCACCATTATACGGCAGAGACAGGATCTGCTTCCTTTTGCCTATGCGCCAGTGACAAAGACATTGTTACAAAACAAATCATTTGCCAAAAAGGGTCAAATAGGACTATGGGGAATACATTTGATTCAATACTAATTCAGTGATTTCACTAGTACAGCATAATAATATACCTAAATTTTCTACCTGTATAAGTGGGACCCAGTTGTGGAGAAATTTAACAAGTGCATCAGTAATGATAATTTAGCAAATTGCAAGAATCAAGAGTATTGAAGGTAATTGAGTTACCAGTTCGCAAGAATTCTGGTGGAGTGTAAGCTAGGTTAGTGCTATAACTTTTTCCATCTCGGCTATTTTTCATGAGACCAAAACTAGACAAACGAGGATCTCCATCCTGGCAAAAACAAAGACAAAATATACAAAATTTGCAGAAGTTAATAAGCGTAAAGAATAACTAAATAATGTCTTCCAGAAACACCCGAGACATAGTTTTACATTGTGAAAATCATTTTCCTCGATCCTAGGCAATATGGCTTTAGAAAAACTTTAAAAATTAAATTCCACAAGACGTTATACATTAAATATCTCATAGAGCATTTAAGTTAGAAATCCATTTCACATATATATCCAGAATATATCAAATTCAATATCAGTATTTTTCAGTCCAAAATGCATGAAATTTTATGAATTCTAGTCCAGTGGATAGCAATCTATAAAATCTTTAGATATTATCACAACAACCTGCATGATACATGGAAGAGTACCTTATAACTCATTGAAGAATTACTCAATAGGAAAAGCCTTTATTTGACAAGTGGAAAAGCATAAAAATGTAAAATCATCAATTTACTCTTTGTTAGTGACCAGCATAATGCAAAATATAATATATGATATGCTCACAAAGTTTTGGGTATGTCAAAGGACCTTTATAATGACAACACCTTAACTATAGCAGGATTAAATTTTCAAAGGTAATAATTTCGTTATAATGCAGCTCACAGCACCAAATTACATATTTAAAAAGCAAAGAAAATTGTCCCAAATCACATTTAAATTTCATACCTCATCAAAAAGAATTCTATAAGAATTCAGATCATGATATATTCTCCGGTTTTCAGTATTATAATGATCAAGTGCTTGTGCAATGTAGTATGCCACCCTAACTCGCATTGCCCATGGTAGAGGCTGCTTATCCCCTAACAAAATGGAAAATCACATAGTAAACCAAACATTCATACTTTAGCAAATGAGTCACTTCAGCATTCACATATGTTTCCAGTTGAGATCTCAAATAGTACAACCACAATGAGAACCAGTTGGGGAATGTGGTTCCTGTTACAATTCGAAAGGTTGCTCTTACAAGAAATTAACATACTAATTGCACATATCACTATAGCTATCAAGGAAACAGGTGGCACAGCCACTATAATAGAAGTCTCAAGCATAGAATGAAATGAAATTTCAAACATAATAAAAGATGGATCCACATATCAGATAAAAAGTTTCTCATCAAAGTGTATCATGAAGCTTCTGCAGGCTAAAAGCATAAACATATGCTGCAATTGGTTGAAAATTTTCAATTAGCAAAATTATATTGGTGGATTATCTTGAACTTCGACTGCTGATCTCCATTTCAGATATCATGTTAGTCAAATTAGGTAAGTGCTAACGTGTCTATCCATTTTTTTATATGACAAGCATGAAAAAAATACTTTGGTACTCCATGCTTCAGAATAAGTTATGGGGACCAGAAAGCCTAACTTTGGGTAGTGCTAATGCACCAGAAGAAAGTGCTAAAATGTAAAGACTCAGATCTGTTTGGATAATAGCTTCTGGAGAGAAGAGAAGAGGAAGGCATGAAAAACAGACCAAGAAAGAGTAGAGAAAGGAAGCCGCTCTTCCTATGTCTGGATGCAAGGAGAGAAAAGAAGGGAAACACTTTTTTTTTTCTCTTATTTCTGAAAACCAAGAGAGGTTGCAAGAAGTACTAGCCAATTTTGGTCTTGATTATTTTAGTCTTTCATATTTCTTTCTTTCCTATCACGTTAGGGTAAAGAGCTAACTATATTTAGGGCCCTTACTCTCCCATCCTCTCCAATTCAGAAGAGAAGTAAAAGGAACCTCAAAGAGAATCAGATTCTCCCTATTTCTCTCTACTTCTCTCCGGTTGTCTCCTATTTGCTGCATCCAAACAAGAGAATCCACTTCTCTTTTGTACAATTATTCAAAGTTGAAAGCTCCTTAGCTGATATTATCCAAGTTGTGTAAGTTTGGCAGGAGTCTGTCACCACTTTGGTGCATACTACATTCATTAAAGCTTTATATATTCTGCTAGGTCCTTTCAATAAATGTTAACTTTCTTTTCTTTTGTAGAATTTATGGCTAGATCCCCCTCTCTTGTTCATACTAAACTTTTCCATTGATTGTCAATAGATCTTTCCCAAATAAAACAATAATAACTTAAAAAACACTTTTCCAATTTCACAGGATTGTTGACATCTTGTCGTCCTACCTCTTCTTTAATTGGCTAGAGCTATATCAACATCTACTGACTTTAAATAAATGAAGATTGTCTAAGGGAAGGAAAAGCGAAGGAAAATTTAAGGATTCCAAAGTATAATTTGTAAACGGAAAGGCCATGCAACTCATCAAGTCTTGTACAGAAGCGTACAATGGAAAAGATGCTTAGACAATGTGTCATTGGGCATGAACTCTGCGACGAGAAGTCTCTCGTCATCCTCCGCACAGCATCCGATGAGGTTCACCAGCCTCTTATGCCGCACCTTTCCCACCCCCGCAGCTTCCGCCTGCAAGAAGATCTCAAAGAAATACTCATTCAAAACAATCTTTCTGCAATAACCATAAATCTAACATTACAGCTAAAACAAAGGGACCAAAATCCGACCACAAACTGCTGGGCGTCGGGCCACGACTGCTTAGAGAACCTCTTGACAGCCACCAGCCGTCCTCCATCAAGCTTTCCCCGGTACACGACATTGGGCGCCTTCTCGCCGCTCTCGGAAACAATCAGGTCCGGGCTGAAGCCCTTCGTCGCCGCCCTCAGCTCCGCCAGCCCGTATTCCTTGAAGGCCGGCACCTGATCCTGGTCCCCCGCCTCCCCATTCGTTTCTATCACCCGAAATAAGAACAAAACATATCCACCAAATATGGAGCGAAAACGGAAGAAAGGGGGAGAGATGGAAACGAATGGCCATCGATGGTACCGTGATCTGGCTTGTCGGCGTGGTCGGGATCGTCTTCGGGGGAGTGGAGGTTAGTTGTCTTGGAGTGGAAGCAGCCCATCTCGCGGAAGGGCGAAACCCTAGAATCCCATTCGACTTGGGTCCGGCGGAAGGCGAAGAGCAGAGAGAGAGAGAGAGAGAGAGTCGTGGAAGAAGAGGGAGGGAAGAACAGACCAGTGGAGAGTGAGATGAAGCTGATGCCGTTTGGGTGTGCGTGTATGGGTTTTCTCCGTATCAATATAATACGTGTTCTTTCTACGTGATGATGTGGCACGAAGTGGAGGAAAAAATTTTAAAGTAGAAAAGTTTTTCCTACCACCTTTGTCTACCTGACCACACACACCACGACCGAATATGGGTCCCAAGTGAGGTAAGATGCCATTCAGCGGACAGTAAGAAACCCGAGTAAGTCAAAAATGAGTAGAAAAGGCTTTGCTAGGGATGAAGCGCTCCGTTTAGACAGCGCGTGCGAATCACTAGTATATTTGTTTGTCCATAAGAATTGCTTGTGCAAGACGCGTCCGAACTCCGATTCAAACTTGCGACGTGCCTGGAGTCCAGGTGGCGCGGGCCAAAAACTACAGAAGCAACACTTCGATCGTCCCCTCTTTTCTACCAGTCATTCGATTGGACGCATACTTTTCGGGCCACGCCTGGAAGTGGAGGAACAATAAAAGTACTTGTTCGTCTCGAAAGCATGCTCAGGTAGCTTCATCTTTGTAAATAACTGAACAAGGCAGCCTAACGTGCCATACCAGCGAGCTCATTGGAAGCAATCTGGGGTCCATCATTCCACGTAAGTCTGACAGGTAACCAGAGATGGAGGAATAAGTGGGTCGCGTCACTCGGGTTCCAGTAAGTCAGAGACCGAACTAAATAATAATAATATTGTTAGTATTTCTAATGACTTAATATTAGCTGTAAGAAGGCATAATAATTTTGCTCGCATATGCATCTGTCTGCAAGACAAATTCAGTGAGGAAATGATTTGATGCCAACATTTTGTGCTAATAATTTGAGGATTTGTTCGTGAATCGCCGATCAATTTGACTACAAATTACATTTTCTATTATGCAAGCATTTAATGCCGATGTGATCGATGTCTCGTCTCAGTCGTGTCTTGTCCGGATGGAAGAGGTCGAGTTGGAAGTGTCGTTTGTGTCTCGACTTGACGAGGCGGAACGTGACGTGTCAGGGAGTCGGCTCGGGGACTGCGGCGGCTTGTTTCGCCAGCAACGGGGGAAGTCCTACCCGGTCAGACTGAAACGACCCGCGAAACGGCGCGAGGTTGACGTGGCCCGCCGCGGTGCCTCACGCAATAGGCCGGCCAGAGACCACATCGACCCTTCGGTCGTCTCGAGAATGAATGGGTTGAACTAGAGAGCCAGCCCTGACGCAGACTAACACGCGAGTTAAGTCACGGGGAAGTTTACGAAGCAATTATTCGTCGAAATCTGAAGCCAATTCCGAATACAGGAATCTGGTTCGATTTGATCGAGTTGGGCTCGGCGGCGACTCGAGTCTTAAAATTAGATCTAAACTATCATTACTTTTTGATTTATCCGACTCTGACCAACGAGGGTAATAATGACGATAAGACTTGGGTTGATGTCAGCTGCCCCAGATAATGCCTCGGTTGACCTGACATGACGTCTCGATTGACCTGACACCACCCGGTCAAACGGATCGGAACGTCGACCGAGGCACATTAAACATCCTGCTCGGGCTCGATCCTTCACGCCACGCCAACACCAGTGTCAGACGCTACCAGGAGTACGAGCCTACCCCCTGCAAGCGGGCGCATTAGGAAACAGTAAGTTTCCCTATAAATACCCTCGCATTCTAAATGGGAAGGAGAAAGAATAAGAGCAGACACCACTCGTCTAAAGAAAAGAATCCCCCACAATCACCCACTTACTTGATCGTCGAAGGGGTCAGGCCGAGCGCCCCGACCCGACCTTTGTGCAGGTGCGAAGCTGAAGGTCCCCACTGAACGCATAGGCGAGGAGCTCTTGTCCGGAGGGAATAGCGACCCCGTTTCAATTGGAGCACCATGATCGGCCACCTCAGCAGTCGGGAGGAGCGTCCCAGGAAGACCCCCGTCATCCGGACTCGAACCAAGCCACGTCGGTCCCGAGGCCATGGCTTAAGATTGTTTACACTAACATTTTTTGGCGCTAGGAGGGTCGGAATGTCGAGGGATCACCCGATTAGCTCAGACAAACCTACGGTTGAGGGGTCACATTCGATTGGAGCTTTAGGGGAACATCCCCCGCACGGAGATCTTCATGACGAACACCCTACCATGACCTCACAGCGCACCCGGGCTAGTCGCCGCCTGAAGGTGCCCCAACCAACCCGTCGCCCGTGTCGTCCGAAACCTTTCTGGACCTCGCTCATCAAGTCCGAGCTCTGACGGGTATGATGCAAACCATTATCTCGCTCGTTTCTCATCTGGCGCACCCGCTTGCGATCCAACCACTACGGCAACAGGAGCCGCCCGTTCAGGCCCACATGCCACTTCCGGAGCTCCCCACTTTGCCTCGGGTCCGATTGGCCCCACTCGGGGATTGAGTGATGGAAAACCCGAGCGGTCGCCCGGAACCCGAGGCATTATCTTCGGATTCAACAGACTCCCTGCCAGCCTAGCTATGCTTTGTTAGTCAGCAGCTCGACGAAGTGGAGAAGGAGGTTCGCAGGTCAAAGGGAGAGCTCGGGGAGGACGCACACCAAGGGTCTCCGTTCACGCCCGAGTTACAAGATCAAACGATTCCCCCGAACTTCCAGCTCCCCTCTTTGGACGCATATAACGGCTCCACCAACCCAACGGACCACGTAGCCGCTTTCCGTGCCCAAATGGCGTTGTACGGAACCTCTAACGCTTTGATGTGCAGGGCGTTTCCCACGACTCTGAGGGGGCCAGCCTGCACATGGTACAGCGGTCTAAAGACCGGGACGATCGCCTCCTTTAATCAGCTCATCGAAGACTTCGAGCTTAACTTCTTGGCCTACGCCCGACCGAAGCTGTCTGTTGCACTGCTCCTCAGACTCAACCAAAGGGAGGACGAGCCCCTCTCCCATTTTGTGAATCGCTTTACAACACAAATCCGAGGGTTGTCGGACGCTCATTCCTCTCTGTTAGTGCAGGCGTTTATGACAGGCCTGTGACATTCCAGATTCTTCTGGTCCCTCATGGAGCGACCCCCCACCACAGTACCAGATATGCTCCAGCGGGCTAACCAGTACATCGCGGCGGAGGCCTGGGTGGTTGTGAGGAGGTAGATACTGAGCCTTCGCTCAGAAGTCAAGCACCCGATGTAGTCCTCGTAAAAGGAATCTAGGCCCTGCCTCAGTCTCTTCTGAGCGAAGGCTCAATATCTACCTGACTGCCTCCCGGCTCGCAGTTAGCTCTGACCTAACCCCCTTTTGTATCTACACGGCTCGGGCATAGACTGCCCGAGTCCACCTCAGCGCGACCTGCCCGCCTGAGCCGTGTCCCTCAGCCGCAGTCTACCTAAGTCCGCCCCTGCGCCGTGCTCCTCGACCGCATGTTGCCCGAGACCACGCCTGCATGGCCTGCCCGCCTGAGTCGTGCTCCTCGACTGCATGTCGCCCGAGACCACGCCTGCGCGACTTGCCCGCCTGAGTCATACCCCTCAGCCACAGCCCGCCTGCGCCGTGCTCCTCGGCTATGTGTCGCCCGAGACCACGCCTGCGCGGCCTACCCACCTGAGCCATACCCCTCGGCCACAGCCCGCCTACGTCATGCTCCTCGGCTACATGTCGCCTGAGACCACGCCTGCGCGGCCTGCCCGCCTGCGCTGTGCTCCTCGGCCGGATGTTGCCCGAGACCACACCTACGCGGCCTGCCCGCTTGAGCCATATCCCTCGGCCGCAGCCCGCCTGCGTTGTGCTCCTCGGCTACGTGTCACCCGAGAACACGCCTGCGTGGCCTGCCCGCTTGCGCCGTGCTCCTCAGCCGCATGTTGCCCGAGATCACGCCTGCGCGGCCTGCCCGCCTGAGCCATACCCCTCGGCCACAGCCCGCCTACGTCGTGCTCCTCGACCGCATGTTGCCCGAGACCATGCTTGCGCGACCTGCCCGTATGAGCCATATCCCTCGGCTGCAGCCCACCTGCGCCGTGCTCCTCGGCTACGTGTCGCTCGAGACCACGCCCGCGCGACTTGCCCGCCTGCGCCGTGCTCCTCGACCGCATGTTGCCCGAGACCACGCCTGCGCGGCCTGCCCGCCTGAGCCATATCCCTCGGCCGCAGCCTGCCTGCGTCGTGCTCCTCGGATACGTGTCACCCGAGACCACGCTTGCGCGGGTTGCCCACCTGAGCCATACCCCTCGGCCACATCCCGCTTGTGCCGTGCTCCTCAGCCGCATGTTGCCCGAGACCACGCCTGCACGGGCAAGCCCTCGGCCACAGCTCGCATGCGCCGTGCTCCTCGATTGCGTGTTGACTGAGACCCCGCTTGCGTGGCCTGCCCGCTTGAGTCGTGCTCCTCGGCGGCATGTTGCCCGAGACCACGCCCGCGCGGCCTACCTGCCTGAGTCGTGCTCCTCGGCTCCATGCTGCCCGAGACCACTACCTCTGCGCGGCCAGCCTGCCTAAGTCGTGCTCCTCGGCTCCATGCCGCCCAAGACCACTACCTTTGTGCGGCCTGCCCGCCTAAGTCGTGCTCCTCGGCTCCATGCCGCCCGAGACCACAACCTCTGCGTGGCCTGCCCGCCTGAGTCGTGCTCCTCGGCTCCATGCTCCCCGAGACCACTACCTTTGCATGGTCCGGGTGGCCTGAGTCATGCCCCTCGGCTACGAGTCGCCCGAGACCACAACCTCTGCTTGACGGAGCTGTGCTCCTCGGCTGCACACTACCCGAGGTCACCGCTGCACATCCAACCCTTCTTAGTGCTAAACTTCACGATTCCCACACCCCTGGCAATGGACCGGCAAACGCCCGGCTGGGACAGTTTCTCAAAGCCGAAGCCATGCCTCGGACCCCCCTTTACAACAACCAACGCATAGCTTCCTTCGGGGGGGGGGGGGGGGGAATATGATGAGGGTAATAATGGCGATAAGACTCGGGTTGATGTCAGCTGCCCCGGATGACGGCTCGGTTGACCTGACACCACTTGGTCAAACGGATCGGAACGCCGACCGAGGCACATTAAACATCCTGCTTAGGCTCGGTCCTTCATGCCACGCCAAGACCAGTGTCAGACGCTACTAGGAGTACGAACCTGCCCCCTGTAAGCGGGCGCATCAGGAAACAGTAAACTTCCCTATAAATACCCTCGCATTCTAAACGGGAAGGAGAAGGAAGAAGAGCATACACCACTGGTCTAAAGAAAAGAATCCCCATAACCACCCACTGACTTGATCGTCGGAGGGGTTGGGTCGAGCACCCCGACCTAACCTTTCTGCAGGTGTGAAGTTGAAGGTCCCCACTGAACGCATAGGCGAGGAGCTCTTATCCGGAGGGAATAGCGACCCCGTCCCAATCGGAGCACTATGATCGACCACTTCAGTGGTAGGGAGGAGCATCCCAGGAAGACCCCCGTCATCCGGACCCGAACCAAGCCGCGTCGGTCCCGAGGCCACGGCTTAAGATTATTTACACTAACAACCAATTATTTGGTTCAACCAAATTAGAACTCTGATTTAGAGTGGTTAAGTGAATAGTATTTATTCCAATGTGGTCAGAGCCTATTGAATTGAACTTAATCGAGTTGATCAATAAGCATGTACGCATTGTAAAACTAAAGATTTTGCTAAATTTAATGCATATGAATAATTGAGCATATTCATCGTATGAATCATTGAGTCATCATTATAATGGATTTAATTTATGATAAATACTCTTAACAGTAGAAAATCATCCAAATTTATAATAGTTGCTCTCTTGAACAATAATGATCAATATAAGTGTCAACGAGACAAACGAAAGCGATAGAGTGATATTTTCTATTTACATGAGAAACCCCTATTAGGAGCTCATGAATTATTTATATTCTTTTTATTATTATTTAAAAATAAACTTATCAAAAGTTAATTAAAAATATTAAATTAAATAAAAAAATAGTATTTATAAAAATTATGCATGATAAGAATATTCGAATTACTGATATTATTTTATTTGATAAGTTGACTCAATTTAATATGATTTGAATCGATCCACTTAATATTAGGTCTATATACTGATCGGATGACGATGCATCCACTTATCTTCATTCTATAATATAATAAAAAATATTTCTCTATTTGTGATAAATCCCTCCATATAATTTTACTGTCATCATTGACATATCTAATGATCAATATTTATAATAATAAATAATTTTTAATTATTTTTTATCTAATATATTTCTTAATTTATATGGAAAAAATATTTGAGATGAGCTGAGCAAAAGACAGTTTGTTTGATGTCTCTTGAGGCTGCATGTTTATGCCTTATAAGCCATTTGGTACTATATTCTCGCTCGTACTCGCTTCTGATAAATAAATAAATAAATAAATAATGTGTGCATTGTCTCAAAGTTTAGTGAGTCCCATTAGGAAAGCTCGGGATGATGCCTTACGACGCTGTTCCGTGCATATCGAGCGGCAATCGCACAATTGTACCATCTCATCACTCGGAGGATCGATCGTCATACCAAATTCGCGTACGATTGATTCTCACACAACAGTATAAAAGTCCCTAATCGACATATGACCAGAGGGGGAAAAAAGAAGAGAAAAATGCGATTACTAACTTAATATACGAGGGGCCACAGTCGAGAACCCCCTGATGAGGGCTTTTGTGTAGGAGCTTGGCCACACTCGGAGGCACGACCGTCTCGATCGAGAGACGCATCGCCAGAAGACGGTGTCATTGTCTTGACCTCCTGATACAGTCGACCTCAGCACTTCTGCCAACCAACCAGAGACACTTTCCCAAAAGACGATGTCGACAGCCCGACCATCAACCCAACCAGCTCCAACACTTCTTTCGACCGATCGGGAACTCTGGACATCAATCCGTGGACCAAGCCGTACCAACTCATCGACGACGACGTATTTCACCAACAAATCACATGATGATTAGACACCATCATAATTATTTATATTTAAGTGGTTGAATTTTATAAAAATAAATAAATAATTTATTGTTTAAGGTATAAATAATTTTGCCAAAAATAAATATAGACAACGCCAGATGCGGGGTTAAAGTGGGGTCCGCCACGGTTCTGAAGCAGGTAAGGACTCACATGCGTGGCTTCGGGTGATGGGCTCATGGCAAATTCGATACAATGGCCGATCAGCGATCTAATGGATCCATCTTTTCGGATCCGTGATCTGGTCCGGTTCTCAAACCCGTTATCTGTTTCGCCCGATTCGCTTGGATGGCGTCACAAAATATCCCCACCAACCACACAGACTGCTCGAGGCCGCGCCGCCTGCCGTCAAGTGCGAGGTTTTCATCGGCTCCCTCGCGAAGGTAAAACCCTAGAAAAAGCTCGCTCCGATCCCCGAGCCCCGTGTTGGTGATGGCTTCCATGGCGTTATCCGCCGCCGCCGCCGCCGATCTATCATCTGGCCGTTCCTATGGGGTTGCGACTTGGACGCACCCCCGCCGATCCCAGAATGGCCTTTCTCTCTCTGTTCTGTCTGTGGTTAGTGCTTCAAGATCTCACTCGGGGGTTTTTTTCTTTGTCTGGCCACCCTAAATAGCTGGGATCTTTCGACTTATCGCTTAGTTTTATAGTCAGACGTAGTTTTGATGTTGGGATACCTGCGATCCGACACTAAATCGCATTTAACAAGTATAGAATTGTTTAATGTTTTCGTTGTGCCGGCAAATATGACATCAGATGCACTTCTATTAGGTCGATGCCACTTTGATTACTAGTGTAAAATCAAATAATGTAATCCTCTTTACCTGCTTCAATGAGGATTTGTTTATATTTATTTGATTTTAGTTTTTCTTCATGGATATCGAATAGGTTTGATGATGTATAGAAGATTCTGTCTATACTATTAAACTTGAGTCTATATCATTGAACTTGGGTTTTGTAAGCAGAAGTGCAAATTGGTTGAGCCATTGAGGTCCAACAATGGCAATCCTCCAGGCTTGCAATTCCTCTATGATCGGACGATGCCAAGTGCTGTAACGATGCCGATCATGCAAGGCATTAGCTCAAAGTATGATACAAGACTGCGTATTTTTTCAGGCACGGCCAATCCCTCACTTGCTCAGGTGAATTGAGTACTAATTTCTTTGATTTAATTGAGTTAATCAAGTTTGGAGGAGCTCTAAATTGTCTGACAGGACTGGAGCCACTAAAAAAAGGTCTTTTCCAGGCCCTTCTGAAAGTTTCAGATTATTTCGACTCTTTATTATGGTTTTAATGCTGGTATGCTGTCATGTATCATTATTCTAACATTTTCTATTGCATCCCAGATCACATACAATTGACCAAAAATCAGTCAATTCTGCTTTCTGATCAAGTTTAGTTAATTCAAACTGTCTGCAAAAATTGGACTGGTATTATATGTACTGTTATTTGTAGGTTAGATCATACCGGAATTTAACAATACCACGAAATATGGAATAAACTTTTAGTCATCCATTGATATAAACTGAAGTTGCATTTGGTGATGCAGTTCCCACAATATTGGATTTGGTTATCCAAACCTTATTGCATTATTAGACACTCTCTGAAGTTATATAAGAAATCATGTTGCTACGATGCCCACTGAAAAATCTAGAGAGAGATTACTTTTATTTTGAAGACTTTGCTTTGCTTTTGATACTTTACCATGTTCAGATGTAAGTGAAAATGATGCTTGTGATTCTGCTAAAACTCAAAATTTGAGGTTTGTTGATGGTTAGGCTACTCTTGGTGTCAAAGGTGTTCATAGCTTTGAGTTTTCTCAATGTTACTCTTAGCATTTGAATGTGTTTAGACCTCACCTAATCACTTGAGTCTATATGTGTTATGTCAAGTCATGACCTCTATGGTTGTTGGCCAGAGTATGATTAAGGTCTGACTAGGAACAAGATTAGTCTTCTCATAGCCCTTTAAACCGGAATTGATTAATCTTAGGTGATAATTAGTTGGCCGACTGCTATTCTAAATGAGAGTCAATGGAAGTATTAAGTTGTTCGTTATCAGATATCATGAATTGCATGTGATATATCTTAACATTACAGCAGCTGCTGTTGTGGCCTCCTTAATTTTTTTTTCTTCTTTTTGCTTAGTTAACAGAAAGTTTAGCTTAATCAGAACATTAGGTGGTAAAGATGATCTTTTAAATTTCTATTCTTGTTCTCTTAAAATATTGCTGCAATTTGTGTCGAAGATATTCCATGGGTTTCTTATGTATGGATTTGGTTATTTTGGAACTTGTTTCTTGACTCATTTCTATCCATTTCTGTTTTATTTCTAGAAGTTGATGATAATGCTTTCTTTTCTTTTTAGGAAATTGCTAGCTACTTAGGCCTGGAACTTGGGAAGATAAAGATAAAGCGATTTGCAGATGGTGAAATTTATGTTCAGTTACAAGAGAGTGTTAGAGGGTGTGATGTTTATCTAGTGCAACCAACCTGTCCTCCAGCAAATGAAAATCTTATGGAACTTTTGGTAATGATTGATGCCTGTCGCAGAGCTTCTGCCAAAAACATTACTGCAGTTATACCTTATTTTGGTTATGCTAGGGCAGACAGAAAGGTAAGACCAGTTTTCAATAAGAGAAATATCATTGTCCCATGTAATTATTTTATTTCAGCATATGCTTAGTTGATTTCTGTAGAAATCCTTTTATCCTTTTGATTTAATTGTTTTCTCAGACTCAAGGACGTGAATCTATTGCCGCCAAGCTTGTTGCTAACTTAATCACAGAAGCAGGTGCGAACCGTGTGATTGCATGTGATCTGCATTCAGGACAGTCCATGGGATACTTTGATATTCCAGTTGATCATGTATATGGTCAGGTAGTTCATCTTTACCATGTTCAATTTCAAAATAATATTTATCTTGGTTTTTTATTTAAACTTAGTTCATATGCTATTTTTTTTCCTTATGCATTGGCTTGGTTAGCATGTTTCTCCTAGCTGATTGTGTATGTTTTGTTTGTTTTAACATGTCTAGCCTGTGATACTTGATTACCTGGCCAGCAAGACCATTTGTTCAAATGACCTGGTAGTGGTCTCACCAGACGTTGGAGGTGTTGCCAGAGCACGTGCCTTTGCAAAAAAGTTATCTGATGCACCTTTAGCCATTGTTGATAAAAGGCGTCATGGGCATAATGTTGCTGAGGTAAATTAACATGGTTTTTTCAATTGATTTACTATCAACAAATTCAATATTGTTTCGCATCAATTTTAGAGCAGCTTTCATATTAATATTTGTTGTTCGGGCTTCTCTCTATTGTGTGAAACTTTGTAGTCTGTGTTGAATAGTTCTACATACGAATATCAGATAGCAGATTATTACTCACTTCAAGACAAGTATTCTTGACAACTTTTTCTTTTTGAGAATTGCAAGTACTAAATTATTCAGAAAGTTCTTGACGTATTGATTCACATTTCCATCAGACTTTTGGTATTCTTTAGTAGCTGACACCATATCACATCTGGTGTGGCTGAGTTTCATGTGTAAATATTCTGTTAGCAGTAACTTCGGGTAATCTCCGCAAAGAGTAAACATGTAAGGGGAAATTTGGGATTAAAATTGATTTTCTTTATAATTAATGATTGTTATTTGTTGGAGATGTGTGAGGTATATGATCGGAGGAGTGACCTAAGGCCCCAAGGAGAAAGGGAGTGGTAGCTGTGGATAAACTGCAGTAGTCTTCCAGCCCTTGTGTGCACCTGCTTGCAGCTGGACTGCAGGAAGTCTGACCTGGTCAGACCCCAGTCCAGATATTATATTAAATCAGGAGGTGGATTAGCCCAATCCATAGCAGAGATTGGGACACAAACTAGAACCTATCCTGCAGACCTCAAACCAGAACTGGCCGGCCCAGTCCAAACCATACAGTAGATCATATTTGATTTTAAGCTGCCCAAGTGTATATGTCTGGGCTTGTAGGTGTGGACTCAAGTTAGGAGCCTGACCAATTCATATGGTTTTTAGCATCAGGTTCAGACTCTTGTAAGCCAGCTCACCAGGGGTTGGCCTGCACCTGCTTGCAGCCAGACTGCAGGAAGTCTGATCCGGGCCAGAGCCCAGTCCAGATATTAGAATGAATTGCGAGGTGATTAGCCCAATCCATACCACAGATCGGGCTGCAAACTAGTACCTAACCTGCAGACCTCAAACCAGACCTGGCCAACTCAGCCCAAACCACACAGTATATCATATTTGATTTGAAGTTGCCCAAGTGTATATGTTTGGGCTTATAGGAGTGGAGTCAAGTTAGGGCCTGATCAATTCATATGGTTTAGCATCAGGTTCGGACCCAGCTGTACTTTATCTCAAAACATTTTGATGGATCATACGGTTAAGAATATGTTTGTGAGGTTCAGGGTGAGGCTTTATATGCTGTATGCCTAAATTGTCACATGCATCGATACTCCAGAACCTTGTCCTCATGATTGTATTTATTTGGCTAATTAAATATGTTGTTGCTATTGTGAAGGTAATGAATTTGATTGGTGATGTTAAAGGAAAGGTAGCTGTGATGATGGATGATATGATAGATACTGCCGGTAAGCCATTTCTTATTGTTTTGAAACATCATTGCTGCTGCTGCTGTCATTGATATTATATCTAGTTCTTGGAAAGTCTATTGTTGGGTCTGCAAATTGCATCATGGACTTTTTGGAACAAGTTGACATGGCGGATCTCACATATCCACTTCAGTTGTTTGTTGCAAGTTTTATCTGCTAATTTTTTGTTTGTGCCACTCTCATTAATGACTATCAGTACTTGCACTTTGATGCTCTTTGAGTTTTAATTTTATTCAGATTGTTATAATATATGTTGATGTTCAAATTAGTACTTCAATGAATTTAGGTACCATAGCAAAAGGTGCAGCTTTATTGCATCAAGAAGGAGCAAGAGAAGTCTATGCTTGCAGCACACATGCTGTTTTTAGGTATCTTCCTATCCTTATCTTTGAGCAACACTATTTTTTAGATTCAGAAATTGTTCTTGAAGAATACTGCCGAGAGCAGTACTTGAAGAATAATGTTGATATTTGTAAGACAATTATTCTTAGATGTCTCCCTCTTAAATTAGTTATGCACCACTTACCTTGACAATAATGGTAGTTCAGCCAGGTTTGTAAATACAAGAGATAAGAGTTGCAGAGTTGAAGGAACATTCCAAAGAATTTGGAGAAGTATCACATGTCATCCAACTTCTGTATTAACATTTGGTTTGAATGGAAGCACATTGTAGACCATGGAAATTTTGTCAGAATTTTATGCCTATTCATTTGAGAATGACATCTGGATGATAAATATCACGTGGTCCATTCAAACAAATTGAAATAGAGAAGGGAAAAGGAGAAGAGGTTTAATTAGAAATGAAAGGTTGATAAGCACACCTAGTCCACTGATAGTGTTCCCACAATATAACAAATCCAAGGAAGGGTATATCTGGTGAAAATACTAGAAAAGGGAAAAGGAGAAGTGGTTTACTTCCTGTAAAAGAAGAAAACAGTTGATAAGCATGCCTATTCCACTGGTAGTGTTCCCACAGTATAACAAACCCATGGAAGGTTATTTCTGGTATACAAAAGTTCCAGACATTTGAGAGGTATATGGTGTAATGTTTGTTTCTAAGGCCAATAAAAACTTGGTCAGAAATGATGAGGGCAGAGACAAGATGCTATGACTTAAAACAAATATGCTACAACCTATAGAGCTAAGCAACATGGGCCATGAAACTTATCTCAAATTGCTGATGTGAAGCTCTTGTTGTGTGTTGTTGTGCTTGTCACAGAGGTTCCATCATTTTCAGATTAATTATAAAAACTAATAATGTCATTTCTTTATAGGAAAACATAGTATTTACAATCATGGTAAGAGCAGATTAAATTTTAAGTATTTGCTAGTGGCAATTTTGGTTCGACTCTTATGCTCCTGCTGATCAGGGCCAGAAATAATCCTTCTACGTAAAGTACATGAGCCTCAGTGCCATCCTGAGGTTGCTTCTTTACAACCTGGGTGTTAATGTTTTGAGTGATGCAAACTGGGGTAAAACTGCATGAAATGATCCTATCCTGATTCTGCATTGGCAGGCCTTGAAACTTATCTCAAATTGCTGATGTGAAGCTCTTGTTGTGTGTTGTTGTGCTTGTCACAGAGGTTCCATCATTTTCAGATTAATTATAAAAACTAATAATGTCATTTCTTTATAGGAAAACATAGTATTTACAATCATGGTAAGAGCAGATTAAATTTTAAGTATTTGCTAGTGGCAATTTTGGTTCGACTCTTATGCTCCTGCTGATCAGGGCCAGAAATAATCCTTCTACGTAAAGTACATGAGCCTCAGTGCCATCGTGAGGTTGCTTCTTTACAACCTGGGTGTTAATGTTTTGAGTGATGCAAACTGGGGTAAAACTGCATGAAATGATCCTATCCTGATTCTGCATTGGCAGGCCTTGAATATGGTCCTTGCTATGTTATTAAAAAGTCCTCATAAGATGTTGGATATATATTGGAACCGAAGCCAGTTGATTGGTCCTATGGTGGTCTATATTCTACAGATTGGTAGTATATGATGTGATGGAGTCATGGAACTTCACAGTTTGTTGACATTTACTGTCACATTGTCTGTGACAAAGGTGTTTTTCTCTTCTCTTGTAATTTCTTATGGTAGGCTCTCTTTTAATCATTATTTTTTAGTCTTCATCCTTTCATTATTATTCAGCATTTAGTTTGTTTATTCTGGTTGAATTTTTATATTATTTTAATATTCATGCAGCCCTCCTGCAATTGAAAGGCTATCTAGTGGTCTATTTCAGGAAGTTATTGTCACCAACACTATCCCTGTGTTGGAACAAAGAAATTTTCCTCAGTTGACTGTTCTTTCAGTGGCAAACCTTTTAGGCGAGACAATTTGGCGTGTTCATGATGACTGCTCTGTAAGTAGCAACTTTACATGATCTGATAGATTGTCTACTAATCAACTTAGCAGGCAATTTGATGGCGTTTAAATTTTGTTTTCCTTGCCTTCTGCTACTCTAATCTTCCCCTTGCATTTGGCTTCAATTAATTATTAGACAAGGTTGTATGTCATTTACTGCTTCCAATTTATCCCATTACGTCCACTTGTTTTCTCTAGCTTCATAACAATTCTTGTCTAGAGACTATAACATATTCAAATCCACTGTTTTAATTCTGATAGTAGCTTCATGTTGCACTTTACTGGCAGGTTGGCTATGAACCCTATTCTAGTCTGGACATTGACTGATCTCATTGGAAGGTAAGAGGATTTTGAGCAGTAGTCATGGTTTTCTTGATACTGATGCTTCTGCTCAATCATAATCTGTTCCCGTTATCATTGCTTGGTATCTGTTGGAGTCAAAACACAATCTATACAAACGATCAGGCTTCCTTTATCTATGTGATGATCCAGGGCTGCTGCTAACCTCTAGCTGAATAGCTGGAAATAAGTTTTCTTGCGAGATTTTCCAGGTATATGATTCTGGAAATGGTTCAAGACTTGTCTGCTATGACTTGTTTTCATGTTATGCAATGCAAGAACATGCAGGAGCTCCATCCAAGTTGTAAATGTTCGGTGATTGACCTGACCTGGTTTTGATATGATTGGAACTAATCGAAGTGCTTTATGATTGAAAGAAAATTTTGTCACCTCAGAGAGATGGTGTTCGGATATTTCATCTGCTTCTTCCATCTATAGTTATATTCTGCGCATATGTGAATGGTTAGAAGGGGTTAACGAGAGAGTATCTTTAGATAATTATTAGAGGGGTACGAATGGAAGTTTACTTGACTTATAAATAGCTCTACTTCACCATATCAAATCACATATACTTACTATCTTTGGTCTTGTCATGTGAATCAAAATCCGGCCTCAAGCCTTTCAAATTCCTCATAAAAAGACAACCTGACCGCTCCTTCAAAAAATCCACTAGAGATGGCATGTAAGATGGTGTCTCTATCTACACTAATAAAACCCCACAATGTAGTCCAACTCTACCACACCGCACTCCCTCCAAGGAAAAAGCTGGCAATGCTTGGCCGGCTCCCGTCCTCTGTATATATATATATATATATATATACATACATACATATGTATATATATATATATATATATATATATATATATATATATATATATATATGTGTGTGTGTGTGTGTGTGTATATACGTATATATATATATACATATATACATATATACACACACATATATATATATACATGTATATACATATATATACATATATATATATATACATATATATATATATACATATATATACATCTATATATACATACATATATATATATATACATACATATATATATATGTATATATATATATATACTTTCTTACAAATGTACCTAATACATTTCCAACATTGTCAATGTATCAATATCATGTCAGAGAAATTCCAGATACGACCCCCTCCCCTCCTTAATGTATCAAGATCATGTAAGAGAAATTCCATACACCCCACCTTTAACGCAAATCCTTTCTTTCATTCAACCATCACCAGCAGTACAGCCTTCGACGGTTTCACCAAAGGTAGGATGCGACCGTTGGATTATTCGATCGGACGGCTGCGATGCTCCCTCTCATCCACGCAGTCCCCGCCCTTTCCGTGGCCCCCGCCCCCGTGATCCGGTTTCTTGCCGGCCTCGCTCAGCCTCGGTGATCCGCCAGGTGTTATACTTAACCTGAACCCCGACGTATATCTTCTCCGTACATCCGATATCAACCGTCCGATGCAGATCTTGATGTTGTCGCTGCTTGCACTACTGTGATCAGTGGAATAAACAGGCCGGTTAACATCCCGTCGTGCTAATCGACTCCTTCGATATAAATCCCAAACCTCCTCCTCCCTCTTGAGGCACAGCGGCCATGGCCGAGAGCTATCGCCATGTCATCCTCCTCCTCCTCTCCTGCTGCTGCTTCTTTGTCTCCTTCGCTTCGTACCCTGTTGCTCCGAGTGGCTTCGACGGAGTGCGGAAGCTCGTCTTGTGTCTCGCCTCCGCCGGGGTCGACAACTACACGGTCCCGACTGCCGACCCGTTGATCTCGGATACCTCCTTGTACTACCTCTTTCTCAACTTCTCCATCCAAAACCTCCGCTTCGCCCCGCGGCCCGGTCTCGCGCGCCCGGCCGCTATCGTCCTCCCCGGGAATCGCACGCACCTGCGGAGCACCGTCCTGTGCTGCCGCGCCGCCGGATTCGGCGTGCGTATCCGCAGCGGCGGGCACAGCTACGAGGGGTTGTCCTACTCCGAGGATTCCGGAGTCGCAGCGCCGTTTGTGGTCGTCGACCTCATGAGGCTGAACCGGGTCCGTGTCGACCCAGAATCGCGGACCGCGTGGGTCGAGTCGGGAGCGACACTGGGCGAGACGTACCACGCCATCGCGGCGTCGAGCGACTCGCTGGCCTTCTCCGCTGGGTCGTGCCCCACCGTCGGCAGTGGTGGCCACATAGCCGGCGGCGGGTTCGGGTTGCTGTCGAGGAAGTACGGACTGGCGGCCGACAACGTGGTCGACGCAGTCCTGATCGACGCGGACGGCCGGGTCATGGACCGCGAGTCGATGGGGGAGGACATCTTCTGGGCGATCCGCGGCGGCGGCGGCGGCGGGTGGGGGGCGGTCTACGCCTGGCGGATCCAGCTCCTGCCCATCCCCGCCCGGGTCACCGGCTTCATCGTGAACCGCCCCGGGTCGACCCGCCTGGTCGCCGAGCTAGTCCACAAATGGCAGCTCGTCGCGCCGAGCCTCCCCGACGAGTTCTACCTTTCCGCCTTCGTCGGCGCAGGGCTCCCCGAGCTGGACCGCGTCGAGATGTCGGCCACCTTCAAGGGCTTCTACCTCGGCCCGAAATCGGAAGCGGTCTCAATCATGGTCCGGTCCTTCCCCGAGTTAGGACTCGTCGACACGGACTGCCACGAGACGAGTTGGATCGAGTCGGTATTGTTCTTCTCCGGACTCCCCAACGGGAGCACGGTTTCGGATCTCAAGGATCGGATCCTCCGCGGGAAGAAATCCTTCAAGGCCAAATCCGACTTCGTGCGGATCCCGATAAGCAAATCGAATCTCACCCGAGCCTTCGACTTGCTGTCGCAGGAGCCGAAAGCGTACCTTATCATGGACCCGTACGGCGGGGCCATGGCCAGGATCCGGAGCGATCATATACCGTTCCCACACCGGAGCGGGAATCATTACTTGATCCAATACATGATCGAGTGGACATCAGAGGAGGAGGCGAGCAGCAAGCAGCACCTGGAGTGGATCCGCGGGTACTACAACCACATGGGGGATTACGTGTCCAAGGGCCCGAGGGCGGCGTACGTGAACTACTTGGACCTGGATCTGGGGACCAACAGATGGACGGTCGGGATGGGCGATCTCAACGATCGGACGGCTGATGCGAGGTCGTGGGGCGAGAAGTACTTCCTGGCAAACTACGACAGGTTGGTGCGCGCCAAGACGGCCGTCGATCCGTATGACGTGTTCAACAACGCCCAGAGTATTCCGCCCAACTCGTCCGAGCAGAAGGATATGATATCCCGACACATCGCAACCGAGGTGTATATCTCATAACGTGTCGTGATGGAAAGAGACGACGTAGTGAATGAGAGGACAACAGGGACAGTGAGGAGCTGCAGCAAGATAGGCATGATGGACCCAAACAAGGAGGCACATGGCAGGAGTCGATTGAGATAGCTAAAAGAAAGAAAGATGCAAGCGTCGGGGATAAGTAGTAGTCAGTTCGATGGTCAATTATGACAATGTTGTTACTGTAAAATTAAATATGTCAAAATCTGCGATATTTTGGGTCAAATAATGACATCGAGTCGGTGCCAATCGTGCTGTTCTTTCTCCTGCGTATCTCTGCTATCTGACGCACGCTTGGCTTTCCGCGAGCGCTCGATTGAGCCGTCTTCTCCACGTCACTCCTACATGCGCACATGAATATAATATCAAAAGTTGGCGGAATGTCTAATTAGAAGAAAAGTCGCCTTTTATTATTTTATTAAAACCCTTTTTTAATCACCACTTTTGCCACCTCACAAGTTATTATTTTATTTATTGATTTATATTTTCTTTGCAGCTGATTGGATCGGAGACAGGGTGGAACCTTCGGTGCGTGCCATGGGACCGCAGTCCCCATACGTCAGTCTTGCCCACTGTTGGGCTGAACCGAAAGCCCACCAAGCCGTTTACAGGATCCGAATCGTGATCACAAACAAAGTCAATGTGGTCGGAAGAACCTTATAGTGGCCCATCTACCGTTGGATCCGGGTCGGACGGTCGATAGGGCTCACGACGCGGACCTGTTTTACATGGTCCGTGGAATTACGTAATGGCCCATCCCACTTCGATCCCGTTACAGGACAAAATACGGTGTCACATCGTAATTTTGTCGTCGGAGGTACGCGGCTTTTTACACGTCATGCGCGCGCTCCTCTTTCTCTCCTCGCTCCGTACGGTCTTCTCTTTGTCTTCCGCGAGAAGCTTCCCCCTCTTGTGTTTTCTTATCCTTCTTCTTCATTAAGCCCCAAAGCCACAAAGCTTGTTGTGGACATGTTCTTATAGCGATCGAATGCTTCGGAATCCTTATAGGGTTCTTGATATTTCCGATTGACGTCACTTCTGGGTGGATTTAGTTGTGGTAGAGAGCAGGTGGGGATTTGGACGGCTCGAGGTAGGGTTCCGTAGCTTCGACTTGTGGTGGTGGTAGCCGATGATTCGCCCGGGGAAGCTGCCGGTGGGGTTCCGTTTCCACCCCACGGATGAGGAGCTCGTCAGCCACTACCTCAGGGGTAAGAACACTGGCCGGATCAAGCCCCACGACGATGTCATCCCCGAGATCGACGTCTGCAAGTGCGAACCCTGGGATCTCCCAGGTACTGCCGGATTTTGGCTCCAACTCGGTTGCGGGTACTGGAATTTGTTCTGAAGATTCGAACTTGATGCGTTTCGTGGTGCGCAGGTAAGTCCTTGATCGAGTCGGACGATCCCGAGTGGTTCTTCTTTGCGCCCAGGGACAGGAAGTACCCGAATGGGCTCCGGTCCAAGCGGGCCACTGAGGCTGGGTACTGGAAGGCGACGGGGAAGGACCGCGTCATCCGGTCCAAGGCCACCGCAGCCGCCGCCGCCGCCCCCATCGGCATGAAGAAGACCCTCGTCTTCCATCGCGGCCGCGCTCCCAACGGCGTGCGCACCAACTGGATCATGCACGAGTACCGCACCACCGAGCCGGAATTCGAGGCCGGTGATCAGGTCCGGAGCTCTGCCCTCAGTTCTCCCTTGGCATATGGCCGCTGCTTATTTTATATGATTTGTCTGGGAAAAGAAACGTGCTGGAAAGGTGCTGCTTTTCCTGATTTATTCGAGTATCCCTTGAATAAAGCGTTGATTCCTGACAATGGATGTCAGATTTAAATGATTCTGACTTGTGCATGGAATCAAGAGGATGCTTGTCCTCTGACATAGAGAAATCATTCCAAGAAGAAGCCTATGGACAGTGTCATGCACGAAGAATGTGGATTATTTAATGCACCACATGTTATTCTTTTTGCTCATCATTAAATGTTGTTTGGGAGGCAGTGTTCCTTGTTAGTAGCGGTGTAATGTCATGTAGCATTTGCTGATTGTAGGCTAATTGGAGACGATTTAAGATACACACTAGTTGGGCATGGAAGTTGTTACTTTTCTTTTCTTTTTCTTTTGTGAAATCTAGTATTAAGTTTTTAATTGAGTTTACATTTTGTTGACGTGCACACTCAGGTTCTGTTTTTTTTCATTATTTGAGTTCAATAGATCACTAGTGACTCCCCATTTTCCACCTTGACACATCTGGTTTTACTTGTGTAATTTGCTCGAGCATGTAGGAACTGGATTTCTTGATATGCTCAGAAAGCAGAGTATTTATGATTACCTCTTAATCGCCAAGCTACCTAGATTTAGAGCACTTCAGCACATAATAAGGAATCTTGTGAATCCTGACAATGTTTAGCGGTGGAGCCTGCATAAACAAATGATAATCTATATAAACTGCTGCTCGTTTTCAACTGGTAAATGGGAAATTCATGTTTTTGTTTTAGCGAGTCACACGCTATAACATGTTTTTTCTTGATAGAATTTGAAGTGGGCAGATGGTCCAATAAAGCTTTTCTTGTATGTCATTGTCAATCCAAACAAACATTGCTATGTGGAAATCTTTAACAATATCCATGTATTGGTTGATGTTTAGGTCGGAGGAGGTTCTATATGTGAAAATTTGTCATTGCGGTGCTGACGCTTAGGCCATCATGTAGCATTTGCTGATTGTAGGCTAATTGGAGATGATTTAAGATACACACTAGTTGGGCATGGAAGCTGTTACTTTTCTTTTGTTTTTCTTTTGTGAAATCTAGTATTTTGTTTTTAATTGAGTTTACATTTTGTTGACGTGCATATTCAGGTTCTGTTTTTTTCATTATTTGAGTTCAATATATCACTAGTGACTCCCCATTTTTCACCTTGACACATCTGGTTTCACTTGTGTAATTTGCTCGAGAATGTCGGAACTGGATTTCTTGATATGCTCAGAAAGCAGAGTATTTATGATTACCTCTTAATCGCCAAGATACCTAGATTTAGAGCACTTCAGCACATAATAAGGAATCTTGTGAATCTTGACAATGTTAAGCGGTGGAGCCTGCATAAACAAATGATAATCTATATAAACTGCTGCTCGTTTTCAACTGGTAAATGGGAAATTCATGTTTTTGTTTTAGCGAGTCACACGCTATAACATGTTTTTTCTTGATAGAATTTGAAGTGGGCAGATGGGCCAATAAAGCTTTTCTTGTATGTCATTGTCAATCCAAACAAACATTGCTATGTGGAAATCTTTAACAATATCCATGTATTGGTTGATGTTTAGGTCGGAGGAGGTTCTATATGTGAAAATTTGTCATTGCGGTGCTGACGCTTAGGCCATCATGTAGCATTTGCTGATTGTAGGCTAATTGGAGATGATTTAAGATACACACTAGTTGGGCATGGAAGCTGTTACTTTTCTTTTGTTTTTCTTTTGTGAAATCTAGTATTTTGTTTTTAATTGAGTTTACATTTTGTTGACGTGCATATTCAGGTTCTGTTTTTTTTCATTATTTGAGTTCAATATATCACTAGTGACTCCCCATTTTTCACCTTGACACATCTGGTTTCACTTGTGTAATTTGCTCGAGCATGTAGGAACTGGATTTCTTGATATGCTCAGAAAGCAGAGTATTTATGATTACCTCTTAATCGCCAAGCTACCTATATTTAGAGCACTTCAGCACATAATAAGGAATCTTGTGAATCTTGACAATGTCAAGCGGTGGAGCCTGCATAAACAAATGATAATCTATATAAACTGCTGCTCGTTTTCAACTGGTAAATGGGAAATTCATGTTTTTGTTTTAGCGAGTCACACGCTATAACATGTTTTTTCTTGATAGAATTTGAAGTGGGCAGATGGGCCAATAAAGCTTTTCTTGTATGTCATTGTCAATCCAAACAAACATTGCTATGTGGAAATCTTTAACAATATCCATGTATTGGTTGATGTTTAGGTCGGAGGAGGTTCTATATGTGAAAATTTGTCATTGCGGTGCTGACGCTTAGGCCATCATGTAGCATTTGCTGATTGTAGGCTAATTGGAGACGATTTAAGATACACACTAGTTGGGCATGGAAGTTGTTACTTTTCTTTTGTTTTTCTTTTGTGAAATCTAGTATTTTGTTTTTAATTGAGTTTACATTTTGTTTTTTTTCATTATTTGAGTTCAATATATCACTAGTGACTCCCCATTTTTCACCTTGACACATCTGGTTTCACTTGTGTAATTTGCTCGAGCATGTAGGAACTGGATTTCTTGATATGCTCAGAAAGCAGAGTATTTATGATTACCTCTTAATCGGCAAGCTACCTAGATTTAGAGCACTTCAGCACATAATAAGGAATCTTGTGAATCTTGACAATGTTAAGCGGTGGAGCCTGCATAAACAAATGATAATCTATATAAACTGCTGCTCGTTTTCAACTGGTAAATGGGAAATTCATGTTTTTGTTTTAGCGAGTCACACGCTATAACATGTTTTTTCTTGATAGAATTTGAAGTGGGCAGATGGGCCAATAAAGCTTTTCTTGTATGTCATTGTCAATCCAAACAAACATTGCTATGTGGAAATCTTTAACAATATCCATGTATTGGTTGATGTTTAGGTCGGAGGAGGTTCTATATGTGAAAATTTGTCATTGCGGTGCTGACGCTTAGGCCATCATGTAGCATTTGCTGATTGTAGGCTAACTGGAGATGATTTAAGATACACACTAGTTGGGCATGGAAGCTGTTACTTTTCTTTTGTTTTTCTTTTGTGAAATATAGTATTTTGTTTTTAATTGAGTTTACATTTTGTTGACGTGCATATTCAGGTTCTGTTTTTTTTCATTATTTGAGTTCAATATATCACTAGTGACTCCCCATTTTTCACCTTGACACATCTGGTTTCACTTGTGTAATTTGCTCGAGCATGTAGGAACTGGATTTCTTGATATGCTCAGAAAGCAGAGTATTTATGATTACCTCTTAATCGCCAAGCTACCTAGATTTAGAGCACTTCATCACATAATAAGGAATCTTGTGAATCTTGACAATGTTAAGCAGTGGAACCTGCATACACAAATGATAATCTATATAAACTGCTGCTCGTTTTCAACTGGTAAATGGGAAATTCATGTTTTTGTTTTAGCAAGTCACACGCTATAACATGTTTTTTCTTGATAGAATTTTAAGTGCGCAGATGGGCCAATAAAGCGTTTCTTGTAGGTCATTGTCAATCCAAACAAACATTGCTATGTGGAAATCTTTAACAGTCCATATATTGGTTGATGTTTAGGTCGGTGGAGGTTCTATATGTGAAAATTTGTCATTGCAGTGCTGACGCTTAGGCCATCATTTCCCAGTAATTCATGAGAGAAGCCACAAGTGTGCCTTTTTCGTCTGATAGGATTGATATTTTATTGTGCAGCTATGAGGATCTTAAGTAGTTCATTGAGATTGTATATCTGTAACTGACACATATCAAATTTGTCAGGAGCAAAAAAAAATTATGACCTTGTGAATTGCATTTTATTCATTTTTTTTAAAATTCTATGACCTTACCCTTTTTTGGACTCTAGAGGTAGAGTTTCCTGAGATAGTTAAATTTAAACATCACATTAATATGTTGGAAATTGTATTCATTATGCTGGTCTATCTTTCTTTTTACTGTGGTCTGAACTTTGCGGACCTGTTGGATTTAGTTATTTCAGATTATAGTTTGATCATGTGGTAATCGAGGCTGCAATATGTATCATAGCTGTGTTTCATGGATATTTATTTTATAATTTGTCAATTGTTCAGGGTGGTTATGTTCTTTATCGCTTATTTAAGAAACCGGAAGAAAACTGTTCAAGCTCCAATATTGATGAAATGGAGCCAGGTGGTTTCTCTCCGACTATAAATAAATACTCCCCGGATGATACCAAATACTTTCCAGATGATACCCAACGGGAAACATATGCTACGGAAGAAATTGGAACTCCACGGAACCATGGATCTCCAAAATCAGATGTACCAGAAGAATCTGAATCGTTAGCTGATCCTGTTGAAAAGCAACCAGATGCTAGCAATAAACGTCTTGCTGATATGCCTGATCATTCAACAAATTACTCCGCACATCCTGATGAGCGTTGCTGCTATTTGGCTCTACATGATCAAGAGGCTGAAGACGGACAGAAGGTGAGTTCTATTGAAGCTTTAGTCGTGCATATATTATGTTTGATTTTTACCCTTGTTATGAGACAAAGCATGTTACATAAAATCGCAGTTTGACAATCTGCAAGATGTTCTGGACCAGTTATGCGACCCAGGGTGCCAGCCAATAGACTATGATAATTTTCCAAACATCAGTTCTCCGATGTTGCCTTACACAGACTATCCTTTTTTTGGTGATATCAATAATGAATTATTTCCTGTTGATAATGCTGAACAAGATTCTCTGAATGATTACTTGAAAGCAGAGCTCAACAGAGAACGGTGTTCATTAATACAGAGTGCGGCAAGTATGCAATCTTCGGATTGGTTATGTGGAACGTCTAATCAGTCTACTAATCCGGTGCCTCAGTTGAACACCGAAAATGCAAGTCTGCCTCCTTATCACGGCACTGCAGGAGTCTATTCAGTTGTGCCTACTTCACAATCCTTGCAAGGTTTGTTTAATAGCATGGAGAACACAAGCAACCAGGAGACTGTTGCTGGAGATGGTAATAACTTTGAGGAGATTGGAATCGAGATCAGATCTCGTGGGCTCCAGCTACTTCCAAATCCAGATGATGTATCTACAACTCAGGGAACTGCAGCAAGAAGGATTCATTTGCAAAGTTTAGTCGCAAACATGCCTTTGCCTAGTTTTGATGGTGAATTTAACATCAGTAAATGCAATCACAAAAACAGGGAGGCAACATTAAAGGAATTGCAGGTATTATGTTCTGATAGCAGAAAAGAATCGGATTTGGAGAAACATAAAATGCACAACGTGGGGAGAGGTACCAATATTGGCACTCGGCAAGCACACCACCCTCCAATTGCAAACGAATCTGCAAAAATGGGTACAGCGGCAAGAGGAATCCGTTTGCGACGCGGATGCAAAGTTAAGTTACTTTTCAGTACGAAACATAAATCAAGCAGTTGCGAAAGCCACAAACACATGGTGGCAATTATGAAGGTGATGAATTATCTTTAATCATTACTCATAAACAAATAAAAGTATGCCGATGTTTTTCTTTTCTGGAATCACTTACAGACCACAGACCATTTCTGCAGGCAGTTGTGCATGCAATTAACGTCACGGCTGAAGTTAGGAAGATTCTAGGGTCCACTCTTCTGGACAAACTTGACAAGTTATTAGTTCATGGTAAGGAAGAGGGAACACCTAATGTCGTGTGTTCTCATTTTGGTGATTCTGTTTGCTTTTATTTACGATACATGTTTCCTTTTTCACATGCAGATAGAGCACCACCGTACTCTTCAGATGCCTATGAACTTTCTAAACCTGTGTTGAGGAAGAGAACAAAACCGACGATTGGCCACGAGAATACGTCTAAAGGCTTCCCTGCTTGGCCAAAGCCACCAAGAGGCCACCCCGTTGATCGGTATGTGACTTGGTTGATTCTTTTGGTGGTCCTTCTGCCTTTATGTCTCGGGATAATTCTTTTGGTGGTCCTTTTGCCTTTATGTCTCGGGATACAATGGAGCATGATCCGTCTAAGTATTTGATATCTTATGGTCCTGTATATGATCACTTCCACAAGGCTTCTTTCTTCTTGATAGGTTAAGTGGGTATGCATGTACTCAGAAGTAGGGGTTTCAGATGCTTTGTACTTGTGCCGTCACTCCCTTCTCGCTCTTGTACATGTAAGTCTCTTCTTCCTTTTTTTCTTTCCATGACTATTCTCATGATTAAGCTGTAACAGTAGTGCCTAATTGACTGGTTTGTCTTCTGCTATTAGTGAGTACATCAAGACTTTCTTTTCAGTATGTTTTACTCTTATTTTGTCGGCTTTCGTTATGGACTTACTGTTTAGGGGCATATTTTGTGAAAACAAGTAAATAGACAACATCGTAACGGCCATTAATAGCCACTATTTAGATTAGATCGTGCATATGTTGTTCGATTGTTTTTGGCACTGTATAAATGATAAGGACTCGTCTCTACGTACGTATCCCCCACTACTTTCTGTAGGCGTGTTTTATATATATATATATATATATATATATATATAGAGAGAGAGAGAGAGAGAGAGAGAGAGAGTCGTCTCCCACCAGTTCATTTTCGTCATCCAAACCTTCCCTTTCTTGCAGTATCAGCACTAATACCTCTCCTACCTCAATTTCGCAGCTCACTCCCGTGGCCCGTCTACGTCGGCCACTTCGTCGACCACATCAAGCTTGCCGTCTCCATGGCGCTCTTCTACCTTGGCCTCAGCTCCTCCTGCGAGGACTACTTCGTCTACCCGCTGCAGCTCGCCGTCTCCATGGCCCTCTTCTACCTCGGCCTCAGCTCTTCCTACGAGGACTACTTCTTCCCGCTGCAGCTCGCCGACCTGCCCTCCTCCCTGCCTCTTCTATTAACCCCGCCTTCCGTCATCAAGGCCAGACTCCCCGTCGTGAGGTTCTCCAGCCTCGGGACGAGCTCTCTCCAAGGAGGAGACGACGCCATCTGCGCGGTGTGCCTGGGGCGCCTGGAAGCGAGGCACGAGGTCAGGGAGCTCGGCAACTGCCCTCACGTCTTCCACAAGAGGTGCATCGATAAGTGGGTGGACATCGGGCAGGTCACCTGCCCACTGTGCCGAGCTCAGCTGCTGCCCATGGGAAGGGACGAGGAGGATCGATGGATTGGCTGCTGATCCCTCAGCATCATGAAGCACCTTCCGGACGTGGAAATTCGACTCACCGGTGAAGCTATTATTTGCTCTCTACTTGGCTGTTCAAATAATGGTGTAATTAATTGTACATGGAAAGAAAACATCTATTCGATCGGATGCTTTCTGACTGTGTAGTAAAGGAAAAAAAAAAAAAAAAGGTTGATAATAGTCGGATTGACGAAAGGCAGTAAGTAACAAAGAGATGTTGGTGGTTAACTTTGGCCTCACTCCAAACCGTTCTTCTACCTCTCGTCTTCTTCTTCATGTTGTAGTCATGGCTTGGGTCTCAACCTATATTACTTTCCAGTTTCATTCAGGCCGGGGAAGAAGTGAAGAAAAAGAAGGAAAGGGCTATTTGTTCTTTTCAGTACTGGATTTGTTGGAAATGATCTCCTCCTTCACCACGGCTAGCGGTGGACAAGCACAGCAAGAACTTGCATGTGATCACCTACCCGACAAGCCAAAAGGCTGGTCCATCATATAGACAATCTCCATTAATGTCTAGCTACTACCACAAGAAGACCTCGAGGAGGTTGGATTAGTTGGTGGATCTCATCAATGGAGGACTTAGATGTTGTGTTGCTATCGAAAAAGATGTAGGCAAATGCTTCCACATCCACTGTACCCAATGCATGTTTCCATCGGATCCGTAGATCGTCATGGATCATCCACTCGTCACGACTTACAATTAAAGCTTGAAAATGATATACACGTGTATAGTAGCATGATTTTAGGTCGTCCACTCATCGCGATTTACAATTAAAGCTTGAAAATGATATACACATGCATAGTGGCATGATTATAGTAAAGCCATAGTTTGCTTGATGTGACCATTGATTCATCTGAATTCGTCATCTATTTTATTCGACAACCATGTGTTAATATGGAGGAAGGATGTTAACTTAGGTTTGACAATTGATTCATCAAAGTGTCTTCGATGCTCAAGTTCAGAAACCTCTATTTAAAAGCTATAAGATGATCTGCTATGATAGACGTTGAGTGCCAACATGGACATTGATTGTGGTGTAGAACATGTCCTTGAGCTCGTATCGTTTTAGGTATATCAAATATATGATGAATCTCGGATTTTGACGATGAAATCAATTGATAGTGTTTGTGATCTAATATGCATTTAAGTGACGCAGGGCTAACGTCAATCAAAAAAGGTAAATTGATTAAAGTAGGAGGAATCATACGTTGGGCCGGAGCAAACATGTCAGAAGATTGGACGTCGGGCTGGAGGAACGGTCGATGTATCGACATAAGGCTTCGGGCCGTGAATTCGAGTATCGGGCCAAGAAGATCGGATATTGTGCCAAGAAGATCGGATGTTACGAGAAGACAACATACTGATTGGGCAATACACCAAAGGAGAGGACGATGAGCTGAAGGATCGGACGAAGCGCCAGAAGAACCAATGACATACCAGACAACATAGGATTCGCTTGAAATCAATTATATCTAGATTGAGTGAGTTTAGAGACTAATTGAGTCAGTTTAGAATGTAATTAAACCAACTTGATTAGGGGTCAACTGGGCCCAAAATAGTGCTGTTTTGGGCCAAGAGAAAGGCTCATTCAGTGACCCAAGTTTGGGATGTGTTGGGCCAAGTGAAAGGCCCAGACAATGACCAAATAAGTGAAACCATCGTGGCACAATTTTCGAAAAACTATCAGGCAGTGGTACTACTAGACTGAGCGATGGTACCGCCCAGTGTCAGGGTGTCAGGCTATGGTACTGCCCAGCACAAGCGGTGGTACCGCCCGTACCCGGGAAACCCGGGATGAGATATTTTTAAAATACCCCTCTCATCCCAGGTTAACATACACAAGAATTAAGAGTCAAAAAGAAAGAAAACGCTATTGTAATCTTGTGTGAACTCCTCTTAAAAATCTAAGTGTTAGTATAGTTTGAAAGAGGGGTAAGTGGGGGTGTAAATATTCTCTCCACTTATTAAAGGAAGATCGCTAGCGGATGTAGATGGCCTCGATGGAAGAGGAATCGGTCAAGTTGAGGTAGATCACGATGACCGAACCACTATAACTTGGTTTGCATTTATTTCTTGCAATTTATATTTACTGTAAATTAACTTTTTTACTTGTTTTACATCTGCTACACTCTTTCAAGTTAAGTTACAACTACACTCTTTCAAGTTAAGTTACAACTCAATTCGAAGAGATAACCCTCACAAATAGTCTGTTAAAAAAGATGCTAACTAATTTAGCTAATTATAATTTTGATATATCATCGTAATTTTGATCAGCCGTATCAAATGAAAACTTGCATACTTTATGATCAATCAAAGATAACCACACAAAGAGAATTTGGGTGCAGAAGCTGATTGAATTGGAAAGGGGCATCATTCTCTCAGTCTCATTAAACCATAGTTAGAATCTTACAAGCAGTAGTCAGCAAGCAAAAATTTTGCTGGCAATTCAGAAGAAAGACAGCAGAGATCACATACAAAAGTCAATTCATAACAGTATGTAGGGTTCGATTCTTCCTTCTTTATCTCTCAATCCTCCAATCCAACCGAGAACTACTTCAGAACAGGTTTCAGATTCTTCAAGCGGCAGTCCGAAATCCACACTTCTTCTCCAAACATGTTGGATACACTCTTGTTGTCCCCAAGAAATCTGCTCGGCAAACTCCAATCAATCCAAAGCCAATCCACATCCATCACTGCTCTCTCAAGCCTCATTACCAATCAAGACCGTGCGAGGGAAAGAAGAAGGCACGTCTGTCTTATTGCATTCAACTCCGTGTTTGCAGATTTAGCATCACCTCTGTACACTTGCAGCTCTTTCACCGATCGCTTCTGCAGCTACGAGGAAGGCAGCTGAAGTGGGCTCAGTGCGTACACCGGCGGCAGCGAGAGGGAGTAACAGTAGTCTTCGTCGTGATGGAAAGGGGCGTCGGAATTGGCGAGCGGGGCGCGGCACAAGGGGCAGGTGCACTGCCCGTGCGCCAACCACCGGTCGACGCACTGCCGGTGGAAGACGTGGCGGCAATTGACCATCCGCCGGACCTCGTCGGCGCCCTCGAACTCATAGAGGCAGACGGCGCAGCCCTCGGGCAAGCACTGGCCGCCGTCCTGCTCGGCGAGTAGGTCCTCGAACTGGACCACCGGCAAGCTCTCCTGGATCACCTCAGCTGCAAGCAAGTGAAGACTGGTTTGGTGGTGGCGGTGGCGGTGCATGTCTGCGTCATGCCACTGGGTTTCAGACTCTAGCAGGCTGCCGAGGCCGAGGGAGTAGAAGACCAAGTTGATGAGCCTTCTGAGGTGGGCCAAGAGGAAGAACAGGGGGAGGAAGAGCTTAGGGAGCTCAGGGTAGCCAACGGGGAACCCCATTTCAGAGCTGAGGAAGCCAAGGTGTATGCAGTGGAAGAGGTCGGGAACAGAGGCTGAGGTATATAGAGATGGAACTTGGAAGAGCTCGGGGAGATGTCAATGCCCTCAAGCAAAGGTGGAAGCAAAGCTGCAAAAGAATCTACAGCTAATAGGGGCTTGGTGGGGTTGGGGGGGGGTGGGGGGGCGGGGCGGGGCGTTGCAGAGGGGCTGCACTTGCCTTCTTTTCCTCCTCCCTGTGGCTGTGTCTGGGAAAAAGCTGGTGGATTGGTCATTTTATACAGTGAGGAGAGGGAGCTGAGGCTGTCCCCCATCCCCTTGTGGACATGTGATTTTTTATCTCTCGGAATGCATTGGTGCGAGCGATGAGCTTTTTTGGAGCTGTAAATTATGCTCGTCCTTCCATTTCTCCCTATTTCTGTATGTCTTCTTTTCTTGTTTCTGCAACTGTTCAGAGATTGACTGACTCTCATCTTTGCCATGGGGGATCAAATGCGATCGACTCTCATCTCTTGCATCTCTCACGGTTCATCGTGTGTTCTCCCCGGTAGCAGGACGAGTTCTCACACTCGATCTGTCCTTCGCGGTCGTGATGAGCAAAAGCTGATGACCATGATCTGTCTACCACGTTCCTCCATCAGCAGTGCTTCTGCTTTAGGTACAGTTGATGGAGTCAAAGGTGGAGGAAGACTAGCAGTACTGATGGCAGCAGCAACGAGAGAGCTGTGCAGCGAGATGCATGCATTACATGAAAACGACGGGGTGCCGGCCAGACCAATCCAACATCAGTCCGTAACGCATCCCACCACTGGATGAGGGGCGCTGCATGCGTCGGCAGGTGGTGGTGGTGGTGGTGGACATGGGGGAGACAGGAGTTACTAGTCTTTGTTCTGGATTGGGGAGTGGAGACATCGCGCCACTTGCTCCTCTCCTCCTTTGTCTTTTGCCACCGTCGGCCAATAAAGCAGCAGCCACGGCGCCCGGAAGCGGACGAGCTGTCTCCCCCTCGCGCCTGTCCCATGCATGCCAAAGTCCAAAGCACGGTCCCCCGCGAGTGAAGGTGACGATGAACTCAACACGCAGCGCCTGTCCCACCACAAGTTTCCTTTACGAATTGGCTCGCTTTTGATGCCCCATGCATGGTCACTGCAGCTTTGTCTTTTGGAATGAGTACAAGCGAGGCGGAATGGTCCCAACGAGGAAGAAGGAATGAGAATACATCATCAAATCTCTCTTAAATGCTGAGATTATTATTCTCCCCAATTCGTTCACCTTGTCCGCGACCACCATACATTCTCGATGGCATATCCAAATCTACGACTTCTACTCGTGTGTTCCACTAGATGGGATCAATCTGATCCACACTCACACCACCAATGTCGGATTGTTCTTGACATAAGATAGATGGTCATCCGAGAAATCAAACTACTCTTAGTTATCTATCTCATCACACAGCTTAGAGAGTGTTTCTGTGATGGTTGACTTTGACTCGATTCCCATAACCGGTGTATCTATATATATATATATATATCTTTGTGCCTGATTTCAGAGTCTGATTGATGTTTGATCATTCAGATTCAGAGCATGATGAGATATTGTTTGATGACAAAATGGAAATAACAACACAAAAGGGGGATAACATCAAGTTGGGTCTTGGGGATTAAAAGCTGAATACTTGCAACCATGGACCATGGACATATGACCTATCATTGCAATCATTGTGTGCTTGTGGTTTGAAGGCTGTAAAGTACTATTATAATCCATTGGTTGTCAAAGCTGCATTGGTTCCAAGTGAATGGGCTTGAAATTATGACCCACATCTTGCAAAAAGGTTGTAAAGATAGAAAGTGATATTCCGATATAAGGAGAGGAGGAAAACAAATTCTTCATAAACCATATTAATTTTTGACTTTACTGAACTCTATCTAATTAAGTTGTACTGTGATTGATATCTTCTCTCTTCAATCTCTCTCTTAGCCATATGAGACTATTTTCTGACTTATTTATCTAATATATATATATTTTAAAGCACTTTAACTAAAACAATAAAAAGCAAACATGGGGAGGGGGACATACATATTTCTGGGCAGAAGGTGACATTAGGTGTATAAAGATGGGAGAAGTTGAGAGAAGATACATGAAAGAAGGGACAGAAGGAAGAAGGCAAGTTAGGGTTCATTTGTCTCTTGTTTCCTAGTGGTTGGATGTTGCTCTAATGGTTGGCTATATATTTTTTTATGGCTTTCCACTGCCTTACATGCTTGGATGCATTGCTAAGTGCCAAAATATGAAGAGGAGAGAGAGAGAGAGAGAGAAAAGATGGGAATTGTTCCAACATCTTTCTGACTTCTGAAAGACACATACAATCCAATCAAAAGAAAGTAAAACACAAAACAGAAAGAAATGGATTCAAATAAGGGATATTGTAATGCTTAAAAAATATCTATCATAACGGGAGAAGACGCTAGAAAATAATTTGAGTGCTCTAATGACTTCTCTTAAGTGGATCTAGAAAGAATGTGATATAAGGCGAGAGAAATATTTTGGGAGATGATATATCGGATAAATTCTGATTCACTTAAGATAACTTACGAGCTATTTTTTTTTTCATGAATATACATAAATTTTTTTTGAACTATAAAATTTGATAGAAAATTATGATATACATAAATATGAAATGATAACTTTCAATTCCTTATATATTCTAATCCTTAATTATGTGTATTATGGATTGATGACAACGTTATTGTTTCCTTCCTTTGGAAGATCACTTAAATCTTTTTGACCAACTAGAAGACTTTCTTATAAAATCTCTCACTCGTATGATATTACAGTTGCATTGATTTAAGATTGATATTTATGATAGAAGCTCAATCTTGCAAAGACATAATTGAAAATCATCATACACAAAATTATGATTTGAGGATTAATCATAAATATTCTTTAAATGTTCTAACCCTCAATCAATTTATGATTTGAGGATTAATCATAAATATAAGTACATAATTTGAATGAATTTTCCCATAAAACCTGCATAAATATATATTATCTCAATGAGATCATCCCTTTTCCTCGCTCTCTCTTCCTCTACCTTGCTGGCGACTGTTATTCCTCTTCCGCACCTACTCTGTTGCTACTTTATAACTCTTTCTACTTTCAAATTCTATCGTTGCACTGAAAATAAAGACATGTGACTCCACCTTACCAATCTCCTAGCGTAATATGCTCTACAATAGATTTTTTGCTTGGTGGGAATTCCCTTTGCTCTTTCCTACTACTCAGCATTTTTATCAATGTCCTTATCACATTCTCGTCAACTATTGAACTCACTAGTGCCTCGGATCCATAATCGACCTCTCGACGATAGTCCATTGCTTATCACCATCTTTTTAACTACACCATCAGCACTCGCAATCGAGGGGACTCAAGAAAGAATGAAAGAGATCGCCTTCTTTTGCACATCTCAAATCAGATCCTCCTATGTGTACTTCTTAGATCTGATTTCCTTCATCAGATTAGATCTTCTCATGTGTACTTCTTATATCTGATCTCCTTCAACAACAAATTATATCTTCACCATCTGTGTATTCAAACTAGACTATCAATCGGTTCTGGATTTCTCTTATTGGATCACAATATTTCCTCAATGTGTCTTTCTCCTCTACATTTAATGTTCCAATTACTGTTTACTTAAAAATAATAGTTTATCTCAACCTACAAGACTTTTATATATTAATGAAGCAATTCTAATCCCCTTTAAGTTCTCCGGTGACAATTATGTATTTTGATGAGTACAATTAACCAATCTCTTCTTTAGATATGATTCATTGGGCTATATACTCTCTTAGTTGTCCACTAGAAAAAAAATCCCAATATCAAGAAAGCCTATCCCAATAGCAAATCTTTATTAGAAGTTCTAGTTATAATAAGATTATCTTATTCTACAAGCCATTCAAACCTTAGTTACCGGCTCCATAGCACCATTAATCTTTTCATTTAACACTACGATAGAAGTATGATCCAAGTTATAAACTACACTTGCTAATTGCTCTCGCACTCATATGCTAAATCTGTTATCTACTCCGTCGAAAACAACATAAGAGGGAGATACAATTGCTAATAATATATAAAATATAAAAGTTATTATATATGTTTTGACTTTAATAGGTTATCCCATGAATAATGAAGAAGTCATTATTCATACTCTCAATGGCTTAGGAGATGAATATAAAGAATTGATGATAGCAATTCGGGCATATAACTCAATAATAGTATAACTAGTTGATAAAAGCTCAATCTTGTATTTCTATAAGAGACAGAAGCTTAATTAGACATTATCATGATAGATCATTATCATAATCTATCATGATAATGCCTGTATCATGGGATCTTCCGTCCCACATGATTGAGATTATTTTTGTCATCAGAAAATAATAATTGGAGCATTAGATGTAAAAGAGGAAGACGAGACCTGCTATGACAGTTCAATTCAACCAGAAAAGATAATCAAATCTCCTACTAGAACAATATGCCTTCTAGAAACATGAATAATATACAGAGCCATCATCCTCTATTACACCATCAACTCTCCAATTATGATAGCAACTTCAACTCAAACAACTCAAGAAATAACTTCAACTATAACTATTAGTAGTTCTAGTGTTCCAACACTAGTAATCAGTAAAAAATCATCTGTCATCTTTGTGACAAAATTGGACACACATCAAAAGTCTATCAGTCTTAACACAATCCAACTGTTATACCTAATTGACCTCAAGCAAATATTATGACTACTCTGATTGCTTATCTAAATAATTTAAAATTATTTATACTAATGTCTAGGGCCTGTCCCAACCACTTTTTTGATAATTTCATATTTTATATTATTTTTATAGATTACCTTACTAAATATATATAATTATATCCTTTTCAATATAAATATGAAGCACTATATGTTAGGATCGAGAGCACTAAGAGGGGGGGGTGAATTAGTGCAGCGGAAATCTTACAGCGATTAAAAACCAAAAGCTGCGTTTGTTCAAAAACTATTATGATGCAAAAGCAAATTCTCAGTTTGTATCTAAGTGCAGTTTGCGTCTAAGCGCAGATTGCGTCTAAGCGCAGTTTTGCGTTTAAGCGCAGATTGCGTCTAAGCGCAGTTTTGCGTCTAAGCGCAGTTTTGCGTCTAAACTCAGATTTACGTCTAAATGCAGATTTACGTCTAAACGCAGATTTACGTCTAAACGCAGATTTACGTCTAAACGCAGTTTTACGTCTAAACGCAGTTTTACGCCTAAACGCAGTTTTACGTCTAAACGCAGTTTTACGTCTAAACGCAGATTTACGTCTAAACGCAGTTTTACGTCTAAACGCAGTTTTACGTCTAGACGCAGATTTACGTCTAAACTTTGAAACTCGTTTGTATATTCGCAGAAGGCAGTATGCAGTTGAAATCAAGACGTAAACGTAAACTGAAATCCGAAGAAAGCCGATTTACGTCCGAATGCAGTTTTACGTCTAAATGTTGAAACTCGTTCGTAAAATCGTAGAGGACAGATTGCAGTTATTAATAGGATTAAAATGCAAGCGTAAACTGCAAGGAAGCTCGTTCGTAAAAGCGCAGAAAACAGTTCTGCAGAATCAAACGTAAACGTAAACTGTAATGTACGAAAATACGAGTTTACGTCTGAATCCAGATTTGGAAGAACAGCACTTAGAACTTGTTCGTGAAAGCGCAGAGAGCAGTAGTGATGAGGGAGGTTTGCAGTAATGATAAAGTGCTCGAAATTAAACGCAAACCAGAGATTTAGAGTGGTTCGGTCAGCCTTGACCTACTCCACTTTTGGCTTCCTCTACCGATGAGGTTGCCGACGTCAACTAGCTGCCTTCCTTCAATGGGCGAAGGCCAAACTTCCCTCTTACAGTTTCTCTCCTTTTGACAGGCTTAGGAGACAACCTTTACAGACCTTTCTCTCCTCACTTTACAGTTGAAAACTTGAAGAACAGAAGGAGGAGACTCAAGGCTTTACAACACGTTTGAGCTCTTTAGAATCACAGAAAAGATCACAATTTTGGTATAGGTCTGTGTCTTTCCAGTGCTGAATGGGTGGGGTATTTATAGGCCCCAACCCAGTTCAAAATTCGAGCTCAAAACGATCAAATCGATCTAATCCCAGAATTTCTGGGATCAGGCGGTTGCACCTCTCGACTGGAGAGGTGGCACCGCCTGGCAGAGCTCGAAGACTGAGCTCTGCCGATTGCTTCTTCTCTGCCAGAGCTCGAAGACTGAGCTCGATGGTTGCATCACCTGGCAGAGCTCGAAGACTGAGCTTGGTGGTTGCATCACCTGGCAGAGCTCGAAATCTGAGCTTGGTGGTTGCATCACTTGGCAGAGCTCCAAACTGAGCTCAAGCTGATGCACCATTCTGCCATAGCTCGAAGACCGAGCTTGGTGAATTCATCACCTGGCAAAGCTCGAGACTGAGCTCAGGCTGATGCACCACTCTGCCAAAGCTCGAAGACTGAGCTTGGTGGTTGCATCGCCTGGCAGAGCTCGGAACTTGAGCTCTGGCGGTGCAACCTCTTGGCTGGAGCGGTTGCACCTCCCAGCCGTGCAGCCCTGGCGGTTGCACCTCCTGGCTGGGGCGGTTGCACCTCCCAGCCCCTCGGCCCAGGCGGTTGCACCTCCTGGCTGGGGCGGTTGCACCTCTCAACCCCTCAGCCCAGGCGGTTGCACCTCCTGGCTGGGGCGGTTGCACCTCCTGGTGCAATCATGGTCCGAATGGTTCACTCCATTCGACCCACTTGAATCTTTTCAGGGGCCCAATTGCCCCAAGATTAAGCTAATGGGATCACCTCCCATTTTCCTGCTTAATCATCGTGCTAACTACGATTATCTCTAAGACAACTTCTGCAGCTTGCTCCGATGCGTCAATCGCTTCTTCCGGCGAGTTTCCGGCCAACTTCCGTCGATCAACCGACAACCCTCGGTGATCCTTCTGCGGACATCCGGCATACTCCTGGACTTTGCGACGATCCACTTGGCGAGTTCCGACGAGCTTCGCTTGGCAAGCTTCTGGACTTCTCGGATCTGTTCTCTCTGAACCTCCGACGACCGTCCGAACTTCCGTCGAACTCTCGAACTCCCAACGTGATCATGATCTTGACTCCGGGGCAACTCCTGCTGCTTGTCTTAATCTCATCGTAGTTAATCCTGCACACTTATCTCAACACATAGATTAGATAACAAATGACAATTGACTTCATCATCAAAATCCGAGATTCAACACTATAATATTTACTTATTTTAGAAAGCTGATTGAGAACTCTTTCAATCTATCATTAAAATATTTTGCTATGATGGAGGAGATAAATATTTTGCTCTGATTGAGAACTTTTCATGTGCACTTCTTATATCTGATCTCCTTCAATAGATTATATCTTCGCCATCTGTGTATTCAAACTAGACTATCAATTGGTTCTGGATTTCTCTTATTGGATCACAATATTTTCTCAGCATGTCTTTCTTCTTTACATTTAATGTTTCAATTATTATTTACTTAAGAAATAATAGTTCATCTCAACCTACAAGACTTTTATATATTAATGTAGCAATTCTAATCCCCAAGTTCTCTAGTGATAATTATGTATTTTGATGAGTACAATTAACAAATCTCTTCTTTAGATATGATCCATTGGGTTACATCGATGACTCTCTTAGTTGTCCACTAGAAAAAAATCTAAATATCAAGAAAACCTTTCCGAATGGTAAATCTTTATTAGAAGTTCTAATTACAATAAGATTACCTTATTCTACAAGCCATTCAAATCTTAGTTACCGGCTCCATAGCACCATTAATCTTTTCATGCAACATTACGATAGAAGTATGATCCAAGTTATAAACTACACTTGCTAATCGCTCTCGCACTCATATGCTAAATCTTTTATCTATTCCGATAAAAATAACATAAGAGGGAGATACTATTGTTAATGATATATAAAATCTAAAAGATATTAAATATGATTTGACTTTAATAAGTTATCCCTTGAGTAATGAAAAAGTCATCGTTCATACTCACAATGGCTTAGGAGATGAATATAAAGAACTGATGATAGCAATTCGAGCATATAATTCAATAATAGTACAACTAGTTGATGAAAGCTCAATCTTGTGTTTCTACGAGAGCCAAAAACTCAATTAGACATTATCATGATTTATCATGAATGCCTGTATCATGGGATCTTCCGTCCCATATGATTGAGATTATCTTTATTATCAGAAAATAATAATTGGAGCATCAAATATAAAGGAGGAAGACGAGACTTGCTATCACAGTTCAATTCAACTAGAAAATTAATCAAAGCAATAAAAACTCCAATAAAGGACTGAATAATATGCCTTCTAGAAACATGGATAATATACAAAGCCATCATCCTCTATTACACCATCAACCCTCCAACTATAATAGCAACTTCAACTCAAACAACTCAAGAAATAACTTCAACTATAACTTAAGAAACACTAGTAATCAGTAAAAAATCATATGTCATCTTTGTGACAAAATTGGACACACTTCAAAATCTATCAATCTCAATCCAATCCTACTGTTATACCTAATTGGCCTCAAGCAAATATCATGACTACTCTAATTGTTTATCTAAACAATTTGAAATCATTTATACTAATATCTAGGGCCCTATCCCCACCACTTCTTTGATAATTTCATATTTTATATCATTTTTATAGATTACCTTACTAAATATATATGGTTATATCATTTTCAATATAAATTTGAAGCATTATAATCTTTACTTATTTTAAAAAGCTATTGAGAACTTCTTTCAATCTATCATTAAAATATTTTACTATAGAGGAGATAAATACTAAGCTCTAACAACTTATCTCAAGTCACCAACACACATATCTGAACTAGTTGGCTCTGCTGGACGAGAGCACCGACATATAGTTGAGATTAGTCTCACCCTCCTACACTATACCTCTATGTTATTAATATTTTGATCAATAATATTTCAAATTGTAGTATATCTCATTAACTGCATGCTCACTCCAATCCCACAATACCAATTATCATTTGAAAAACTATTTCATAAAATCTCAAACATTCAAAAACTTAAAGTATTTAATTATTTATGTTATTTCTGGCTATGTCGTTACACTTCACATAAGTTAACATCAAAATCTAAACCTTATATCTTCATTAAGTACTCTTTTGAATATGATACCTTTTGGAACTATGATCCTCAAGCTCAAGAGGTCTTTGTATCATGTTATATTAATTTTGTTGAATCTATCTTTTTCTTTCAAAATCTTGCTCTTACAGCAACACAAACCACTACAATAACAATTTATTGCTAGATTTATATAAGTATAATTCAAACCCTCTTAAGCGCACCTCTCACCATATCAACTAGTAATTCTCCTCTAAACTTATACTCTCTTATTATTCTAATTTACTAATGTCTTACCATCTCTACAACTGCTTCATCTATCTCTCCACTAACTAACTCCATAATGCCTAATGCCTAATGGAGCAACACCTTTAGCATCACAAATGATATCTTTGTCCTTTCCTTCACTAAGTGATAATAAAATGCATCAATCTGATTAGATATGTGTCATTAATTATTCACTAATTCTTATACATTTAACACGATCTAATAATACCACCAAGCCTAGACATCACATGATAACGTACTCTAAAATGAACATCTTCAAATCATGTTAAATACTTAATCTTTATGCTACCATAAGCTCTCCACCTAAGCTTACTAAACCCACAACCATCACCCAAACCCAAAAATCTTCATACTAGTGTAAAATCATGTGTGGGGAATATGATGCCCTATTCCCACATAGACCTTTGCATCATCTCATCTCACATGAAATATCATTGGATATAAGTGGATCATTCGAATTAAGCGGAACCTAAATGGATCTATTACTAGATAGAAAGCATGTTTACTGGATAAAAGATTTTATCAATGATCAAGTATTGATTTCACAAAGATCTTTAGTCTAATTATTAAATTGATGACTATTCGACTCATCTTGAGCTTAACTATCACTCAATGCTGACATATACGATAATTAAATATTAATAATGCTTTCTTATATGGGATCTTAACTAAAGATATCTCTATGTCGCAATCCCATGACTTTATCCACCCTTAGTATCAAGATCATGTTTGTAAACTATGAAGAACTATTTACTCACTTCGCTAAGCTCCAAGTGCATACCGATCTTGGCTTATTTTTTATGTCAGTCGACTTCATCAACTCTTAGCCTGACACCTCCTTATTCCTGTACCAACAAAAGGGATGTATTATATATCTACTGGTCTATGTAGATGACATTATTATCATAGAGAATAATTCCATAGAGATCAAATAATTTCTTAAGTACTTGATATATCGATTCTCTATCAAAGACTTAGTAACCTTAACTTACTTTATGGGAGTGGAAGTAATATTTATACCTTATAGACTTTTTCTATCTCAAAAGAAGTATATTTAAGATTTATTATCAAAGATAAATATACAGAATGCCAAAAAGGTCACTACCCTACTCTCCAAAATCGACTCACTCAAATTATATGATGGTAGCCCTACTACAGATCCCATATAGTACAGATAAGTACTTGGTTCCTTACAGTATTTATCTCTCACACGTATATATATATTTTATTTACGGTTAATAAATTCTTAAAATTCATGCATCGACTCTTCATTGCGTATTGGTTTGTATTAAAACGTATTCTATAATATCTTAAAGGGACTCTCAATCATGAACTTCTACTTCATAAACATTCATCACTTCATCTTCATACCTTTATCGATGCTGATTGGGTAGAAAATATAATGTTGGGAAATCTAGGTGCGATATCACATGCGCAACAAAAAAATAAAAAGAAAAATCTCAGATTAAAAAAAAAAAAGGTTTCATCATATTGATACGCAAAAATCGTAAAATCAAAAGCCGCACATATAAGATAGATATGTTTTACTTAGAGAGATTGTATATTATTGAAATCCTATATATATATGGGAGAGGATGAAGTATGTCAATTGTCCTCCTCTCTAGTAGTGATCCACACGACTATAGTTACGAATGCACTTCTTGATTCGCTGTCCAAATCTCCACATATCCCAAATAGGGGCTACTGGCTTAGGAAAAGAAGGGGAGAGGAGAATAGGAGGTGGTAGAAAAAAAAACATAGCCTATGGTCCTTTAGTTCTCTCCTATTTATAGAGACCCTTTGTTAACTTAACCCTAATGGATTCTGCCCATTGGGTATTGGATCTCCATCCAACTACTCAAGTCTCTTATATTAGTGGATATATACCCAATAATATCTCATTGGCTCTTATTGGATCTCATTTATATGATCTAATAATTCAGGGGTTTATTGGATATCCAATAAGATAGGGGCTTCAACGGATATCTCCTATCCGAACCTCTACTTGTCGCAATACTTACCATATGTATGTGACCCTTTAAGCCCAATATTGAACTAGTTGTAAGTCATACCTATCAAAACTCCTTCTGGCTCAGTGAATTATTATCTCTATAATAATTCACTCGACTCATCGACTACGGACGTATTAGGCCACTACGTCGCAGTCCCTAGACTATACAGGGGAATCCAATCTTTTGGACCTATCTATCCTTAATTAGCATAAATCTATAGTCCCTCATCTATCTAATATATCAAAGACTGTATACCGGGCATAGTGTTGTCAGACCCATACCGTTTCTACTAAAATCTCGCTCTAATTAGATTCTCCTGAAGAACTTTTTTTCTCTCAATCCGACTAACCCTAGCTAGATATTTGTTTGAGCAAGAATATATAGAATATTTCTCCATGACATTGAGAGTAGATGATCCTCTATCGACACTTGATAGCCATCATAAGGTTGACTACAACTCTTGATAACTGATTGTATTAGATCTGAAACTTCCAAGTCTATAAGTTCAGTATTAAAGAGTGGAATACTCATATAGGACATCTTTAGTGTCTTAAGTCTAAGGACCAAATACATCATTGGGATTACGAAATCATTGTTTGACAATGAGACATTATCAACCATTTAGCATTTTTTGAGCGAATCAATTAGTGAACTCATTCTTCAATGAGCACTTGCACTGTATCCCTAGTATCACTAGATGAGTAGCTATAAGACTAGTCACCTCCACCATATGAATGAATATATTGTTGAATCTCAGATTTTGATGATGAAGTCAATTGTCATTTGTTGTCTAACCTATATGTTGAGATAAGTGTGCAGGATTAACTACGATGAAAGTAAGACATGCAGTAGGAGTTGCGCCGGAGTCATGACAATGATCACGTTGGGAGTTCGAGAGCTCGACGGAAGTTCGGACAGTCGTCGGAGGTTCTGCGGGAACAAATCCGAGAAGTCTATAAGCTTGCCAAAGAAGCTCGTTGGAACTCGCCAAGTGTATCGTCGCAAGTCCAGGAGTTTGCCGGAAGTCCGCAGGAGAATCACCGAGGGTTCATCGGATGATCAACGGAAGTTCGCCGGAAACTCGCCGGAAGAAGTGATTGACACACAGGAGCAAGCTACAGAAATTGTCTTAGGATTTATCGTAGTTAGCATAATGATTAAGTTGGTAATGGGAGGTGATCCCATTAGCTTAATCTTGGGGCAATTGGGCCCTTGAAAAACTCAAATTGGGCCGAATGGATCTACCCATTCGGACCCTGATTGTTGTGGGAGGTGCAACCGCCTAAGCCAGGAGGTAGCACCGCCTGGGCTAAGTCTCCCAGGGAGACTGGGCGGTGCAACCACCTCAGCCAGGAGGTGCAACCGCCTGGGCTCAGTCTCCAAGCGAGACTGGGTGGTGCAACCTCTCCTGACAGGAGGTAGCACCGCTTGAGCTCGGTCTTTGATCTCTGGCAGAGAGTTGCAACCGCCCCTGACAGAGGTGGCACCGCCCAGAGGCTTAGTCTTCGAGCTCTGCCAGGCGGTGCAACCGCCCCAGTCAGGAGGTGCAACCGCTTGATCCCGGAATTCCGGGAATTGACAGTTTTGAGCTCCAAATTTGAACTGGGTTGGGGCCTATAAATACCCCACCCATTCAGCACTAAAAGGTAGAACTTACACTCGAAATCTTGATATCTTTCTGTGATTCTTAGAGCTCAAAATTGTTGTAAAGGCCAAAAGTTCTCCTTCCTCTGTTCTTCAAAGTTTTGAGTTGTAAAGAGAGGAGAGAAAATTTCTGTAAGGGTTGTCTCCTAAGCCCGTCAAAAGGAGTGAAACTGTAAAAGGGTGGTTGGCCTTCACCTATTGAAGGAAGGCCTCTAGTTGACGTCGGTGACCTCGTCGGTGGAGGAAGCCAAAAGTGGAGTAGGTCAAGATTGACCGAACCACTCTAAATCTCGGTTTGCATTTACTTTGAGCATTTTATCTTTACTGCAAACCTCCTAAATAGCTACTGCCTTCTGCGCTTTTATGAACGAATTTCTAAGTTCAGAACTTTCCGAATCCACGTTTAGACGTAAATCGACTTTTTCGTACGATCATTACATTTCAGTTTATGTTTACGTCTTGATTTCAATCATAACTGCAAACTGCCTTCTGCGCATGTATAAAACATATCTCAAAGTTCAGTATCTTCAAAATTGTCATTTAGACGTAAACTGGTTTTATCGTACGAATGTCGCATTTCAGTTTGCGCTTGCATTCTGATTTTCATCATAAACTGCAAACTGCCTTTGTAGATTTACTTTAACTTCATCTCGCTTAATCTTAAGTAATCTTAGAATTGGCTTTTACATCGAAATCGTTTTTTATCAAACGAACGTAGCTTTCGGTTTTAATCGCTGAAAAATTTTCGCTGCACTAATTCACCCCCCCCCTTCTTAGTGCTCTTGATCCTAACAATTGGTATCAGAGTGGGGTTAACTCTCAAATGGATTAAAACCCTAGAAAGATGGCTTACGCTGGAAACCAAGAGGGCCATTCTATTACACGTCCACCCATGTTCAATGGGACGGACTACACCTATTGGAAGACCCGAATGAGGATCTTTCTTATTTCTATGGATTTTGAACTTTGGAATCTTATCGAAAACGGTTTTTCGAAGTCTTCTCTTCCAATGATCGATTGGAATGATTTGGAGAAGAAGGCTTTCGCTCTTAATGCAAAGGCTATGAATGCCTTATTTTGTGCACTTGAGAAAAACGAGTTTAATCGTGTTTCAATTTGTGAAACCGCATTTGATATTTGGCACACACTCGAAGTGACTCATGAAGGCACAAGTAGAGTGAAAGAGTCAAAAATCAATCTTTTGTTACACTCTTTTGAACTTTTCCGGATGAAACCGAGTGAGACTATTGGCGACATGTTTACCCGTTTCACAGATGTTGTCAACGGTCTAAAAGGACTCGGAAAATTTTTTCGAATTTTGAGCTCATAAATAAGATTCTAAGATCCCTTCCTAAGAGTTGGGATCCTAAAGTCACTGCTATTCAAGAGGCGAAAGATCTAAACAACTTCCATCTTGAAGAACTAATTGGGTCATTAATGACCTACGAGATGACTTGCAAAGCTCATGAAGAGCAAGAAGACATCCTTCCAAAGAACAGGAAGGATATGACACTTAGAACTTTGGAAGACCACTTGAAAGAAAACTCAAGTGATGAGGACTGTGACGATGACTTGGCACTTCTAACAAGAAATTTTAAAAAATTCATTAAAAGAAACAAGTTTAAGAATGACACTAAAAACAAACTTGAACCCAAGAAGGACCAAGTTATTTGCTATGAGTGCAAAAAGCTGGGACACTACAAGAGTGATTGTCCCCAAATCAAAAAGAGAACACCAAAAAGAAGGCGCTCAAAGCAACATGGGATGATTCGAGCGCGTCCCAAGAAGAGGAGTCCAACACCGAGCAAGTTGCTCATTACGCCCTAATGGCCATCGGAGAGGAGGTAACGAATTTAATAGATGCAGATTTATCTTTCGATGAATTATTAAATACCTTCAATGACTTATTTGATGAATGCAAGATTATCAATAGAAAATACAAATTGCTAAAAAAGGAGCATGATAGTCTTACTTGTGATTTTGATAAGTTAAAAACTGAATATCATGATAGTTTAAATTCATGCATCAAATGCCATGATCTAGAAACTCTCCAAAAAGAAAACTTGCTACTTAAGGACACCTTGAAGAAATTCGAGGTTGGTAGCAAGTCATTAAACATGATCCTTGCAAACAAGGGTCACGTTCCCAAAAGAAGTGGAATTGGATTTGTGAGAAGTCATCACCAAAATCCAACCACCTTCATAAGAGGCCCCATCTTACATGTTTGACACCAAAACAAATGCAACTTTTGTTGCAAATTTGGACACAAGACGCATTATTGTCCATTCAAGAAAATTAGTCCAAACAAATTGATTTGGGTTCCTAAAGGAACCATGATAAACTCTATGCAACATGATAAACAATGTAGATCTATCTTTGAGGCACCCAAAAGCAAATGGGTACCTAAAAATCATCCTTTCTTGTAGAAACCTATACCATCGCAAGCTAGGAGCAAGAGATGGTACCTTGATAGTGGATGCTCAAGGCATATGACCGGAGATCCATCTCAATTCTCTAAGCTCACTAGCATAGACGAAGGCTATGTCACATTCGGAGACAACAACAAGGGTAAAATTGTTGGCAAAGGAACCATAGGTAATAGATCCAACTTCTTTATTGAAGATGTTTTGTTAGTTGATGGCTTAAAACATAACCTCTTGAGCATTAGTCAATTATGTGATAAAGGATACATTGTCAGATTCGAATCTAATGCTTGCATCATTGAAAAACCACACAAAAACATGTCTATGATTACATTAAAACAAAATAACGTATACACTATTGACATCAATGATTTGTGTAATGAAATATGTTTTTCGGTTTTGAATGAGGATGCTTGGCTATGGCATAGAAGATTAGGTCATGCTAGCATGAAACCAATCACTCAAATATCATCTAAAGAACTTGTAAGAGGAATTCCTCATATCAAGTTCATCAAAGAAAATGTATGTGATGCTTGCCAATTAGGTAAACAAATTAAGGGTAGCTTCAAATCTAAGAATCAAATAAGCACCTCTAGACCCTTACAATTAATCCATATGGATTTGTTTGGACCAATCTCTACATCAAGTCTAGGAGGTAGCAAATACGCCTTCGTCATTGTGGATGACTATAGCAGATATACATGGACCTACTTCTTAAAACAGAAAAATGAATGCTTTAGATATTTTACCAAGTTTTGTAAACTTGTTCAAAATGAAAAGGGTTCCATGATTTCGTCAATTAGAAGTGATCACGGGGCAGAATTTCAAAACCATGATTTCCAAGAATTTTGTGAACTCAATGGATACAACCATAATTTCTCTACTCCAAGAAATCCTCAACAAAATGGAGTAGTAGAAAGAAAAAATCGAAATTTACAAGAAATGGCAAGAACCATGTTGAATGAACATAGCCTACCCAAATATTTTTGGGCCGAAGCCGTAAACACCGCATGCTATATTTTGAATAGAGTTCTAGTAAGACCCTTACTCACCAAAACTCCTTATGAGTTATGAAACAACAAAAAACCCAATGTTTCATATTTTAAAGTCTTTGGGTGTAAGTGTTTTATCTTGAATGAAAAGGATAACTTAGGAAAATTTGATGCTAAATCCGATGAAGGAATCTTTCTTGGTTATTCTTCGGTTTCTAAATCTTTTCGTATCTTCAATAAAAGAACTTTAATTATTGAAGAATCTATTCATATTGTTTTCAATGAGATTTCCGAAATCAAGAAAAACGATTTTGATGATGATGTTAATTTTGATTCCTTGAATTTAAATGAAACCCCGTCTCCAACTAGCAACTTGGATGCATCCACTTCCGAAACATCCTTACCCAAGGATTGGAAGTATGTAGATGCTCATCCTAAGGAGCTAATCTTAGGAGACACATCAAAGGGGGTTCAAACACGATCTTCTCTTAAAAAATTTTGTGCAAACGCCGCTTTTCTCTCCCAAATTGAACCCAAATGTGTTGACGAAGCCATGAAAGATGATTCATGGATTATCGTAATGCAAGATGAATTAAATCAATTTGAGAGAAATGAGGTGTGGACGCTTGTTCCTAGGCCTAATAACCATTTAGTTATTGGTACTAAATGAGTATTTAGAAACAAGTAAGATGAAAATGGTATCGTGGTTAGAAACCAGGCTAGATTAGTGGCCAAAGGTTTCAACCAAGAAGAATGTATCAATTATGAAGAAACCTTCGCTCCTGTGGCTCGATTAGAAGCCATAAGAATGCTCCTTGCCTACGCTAGTAGTAATAATTTTAAGTTATTTCAAATGGATGTTAAAAGCGCTTTTCTTAATGACTTTATTTCCGAAGAAGTCTATGTTGAACAACCTCCTGGATTTGAAAATAATAGCCTCCCTAATCATGTGTTTAGATTAACTAAAGCTCTCTATGGTTTAAAACAAGCTCCGAGGGCTTGGTATGAGAGACTTAGTTCTTTTCTTATTGAAAATAATTTCATGAAAGGCAAGGTTGATACTACATTATTCATCAAGAATTTTGAAAATAATTTTCTCATTGTTCAGATTTATGTTAATGATATTATCTTTGGTTCTACGAATGAATCTCTTTATGAATCTTTTGCTAAAACTATGAGTCTTGAATTTGAAATGAGTTTAATGGGAGAGTTAACATTCTTCTTAGGTTTACAAATCAAACAACTAAGCAATTGCATCTTTATTAGTCAAACTAAATATACTATGAATTTACTAAAAAAGTTTAATATAAATAACTCAAAAGCTATTAACACTCCTACGAGCACCTCCACTAAGTTAGAAATTGATGAAAGTGGAGAAAGCTTCGATAAAAAAACTTATAGGGGTATGATAGGAAGTTTACTTTACCTCACTGCAACTAGACCAGACATCATGTTCAGTGTAGGACTTTGTGCTAGATTTCAATCAAACCCTAAGATATCTCATCTCAAAGCAGTTAAAAGAATACTCAGATATCTTAATGGTACCACAAATCTAGGATTATGGTATCTAAAATCAGAGAATCTTGAGTTAATTGCTTATGCTGATGCGGACTTTGCTAGCTGTAGACTAGATAGAAAAAGCACATCAGGAACATGTCAATTTTTAGGACATGCCCTTGTTTCCTGGTCATCTAAGAAACAAAACTCGGTTGCACTATCAACAACCAAAGCTGAATATATTGCAGCAAGTGCATGTTGTGCACAAGTTGTATGGATGAAAAACACCTTAGAAGATTATAAAGTTCATCTTAAAAATATTCCCATTAAATGTGATAACACAAGTGCAATATGCTTAACAAAGAATCCTATACAACACTTAAGAACAAAACATATTGATATTAGACATCATTTTATACGAGATCATGTTACTAATCATGATGTAATCATAGAGTTCATTGATACTAAACATCAACTAGCCGATATTTTTACAAAACCTCTAAGTGAAGAACAATTTGATTTTATAAGAAGAGAATTAGGAATGTTGATGTGTCCGAATAGATAACCAGTCAAAATTATTTTTCGGACTTTATTGAATGATCAAATCATTTGATTGCCATGTGTTGAAATGTTTTAATTTTTGAAAAACCGTAGCATAATCTTGTCCGAATGCATGAAAGAATTCATCTCATTTTCGGATTCGCTTAACAGTTGGAATGACAAAAATCAAATACACTCTTATGAAAAATATTTTGAAATGAATTTGATAAAATGACTTTCCTCCTTCATGCACAAAGGATTATAATAAAAAAAGGAGAAGAAGTATTCAAAGCATTATACGTATCATGCCTTCCTTTATATGCTTGATAACTTGCTCTCCTAGTATCACATCTACCATGCTTTTTGTTGATGACAAAGGGGGAGAAATATATGAATTGATGCTATAAACACTGATGCTATGATTATGCCATGCCTGCATCATCAAGAGATATATGAACAGATACCATATATAGAAATGCAACACTTGCTAAAATATTTGAAATGTGTACATCATGTAATGATATCAAAATCTTACTTCACAGCTTTACATGTTGATATCTTACAATATGATGAATTGCTTCAATTACATTCATTCAAAATTGTTATGTAAAAATGAATGTCAAGCCTTGACATCATCTTTAGAAATGCCACTTGAATTCTTAGGTCTTGAATTTAAGAATGACTTATCTCAAGTATGGCATGTAGACAGAGGGAGTTAAGGTTAACTCCATTATCAATTGATTGTCATCATAAAAAAGGGGGAGATTGTTGAATCTCGGATTTTGATGATGAAGTCAATTGTCATTTGTTGTCTAACCTATATGTTGAGATAAGTGTGCAGGATTAACTATGATGAAAGTAAGACATGTAGCAGGAGTTACGCCGGAGTCATGACAATGATCGCGTTGGGAGTTCGAGAGCTCGACGGAAGTTCGGACAGTTGTCGGAGGTTCAGCGGGAACAAATCCGAGAAGTCCATAAGCTTGCCAAAGAAGCTCGTCGAAACTCACCAAGTGTATCATCGCAAGTCCAGGAGTTTGCCGGAAGTCCGCAGGAGAATCACCGAGGGTTCATCGGATGATCGACGGAAGTTCGTCGGAAACTCACCGGAAGAAGCGATTGACGCACCGGAGCAAGCTGCAGAAATTGTCTTAGGATTTATCGTAGTTAGCACAATGATTAAGTTGGTAATGGGAGGTGATCCCATTAGCTTAATCTTGGGGCAATTGGGCCCCTAAAAAACTCAAATTGGGCCGAATGGATCTACCCATTCGGACCCTGATTGCTGTGGGAGGTGCAACCGCCCAAGCCAGGAGGTAGCACCGCCTGGGCTAAGTCTCCCAGGGAGACTGGGCGGTGCAACCGCCCCAGCCAGGAGGTGCAACCGCCTGGGCTCAGTCTCCAAGCGAGACTGGGCGGTGCAACCGCCCCAGTCAGGAGGTAGCACCGCCTAAGCTCGGTCTTCGAGCTCTGGCAGGCGGTGCAATCGCCCCAGTCAAGAGGTGCAACCGCCTGAGCTCGGTCTTCGAGCTCTGGCAGAGAGGTGCAACCGCCCCTGACAGAGGTGGCACCGCTCAGAGGCTCAGTCTTCGAGCTCTGCCAGGCGGTGCAACCGCCCCAATCAGGAGGTGCAACCGCCTGATCCCGGAATTCCGGGAATTGATAGTTTTGAGCTCCAAATTTGAACTAGGTTGGGGCCTATAAATACCCAACCCATTCATCACTGAAAGGTAGAACTTACACTCGAAATCTTGATATCTTTCTATGATTCTTAGAGCTCAAAATTGTTGTAAAGGCCAAAAGTTCTCCTTCCTCTGTTCTTCAAAGTTCTGAGTTGTAAAGAGAGGAGAGAAAATTTCTGTAAGGGTTATCTCCTAAGCCCGTCAAAAGGAGTGAAACTGTAAAAGGGTGGTTGGCCTTCACCTATTGAAGGAAGGCCTCTAGTTGATGTCGGTGACCTCGTCGGTGGAGGAAGCCAAAAGTGGAGTAGGTCAAGATTGACCAAACCACTCTAAATCTCGGTTTGCATTTACTTTGAGCATTTTATCTTTACTGCAAACCTCCTAAATAGCTACTGCCTTCTGCGCTTTTACGAACGAATTTCTAAGTTCAGAACTTTCCGAATATGCGTTTAGACGTAAATCGGCTTTTTCGTACGATCATTACATTTCAGTTTACGTTTACATCTTGATTTCAATCATAATTGCAAACTGCCTTCTGCGCATGTATAAAACATATCTCAAAGTTTAGTATCTTCAAAATTGTCATTTAGACGTAAACTGGTTTTACCGTACGAACGTCGCATTTTAGTTTGCGCTTGCATTCTGATTTTCATTATAAACTGCAAACTGCCTTTGTAGATTTACTTTAACTTCATCTCGCTTAATCTTAAGTAATCTTAGAATTGGCTTTTACATCGAAATCATTTTTTATCAAACGAACGCAGCTTTCGGTTTCAATCGCTGAAAAATTTCCGCTGCACTAATTCACCCCCCCCCTCTTAGTGCTCTTGATCCTAACATATATAATACACCAGTATGTCCGGTCATCTTGATATCCCTCTTGAGTAACCTATGAGTGAGACTATTTAAGGTCTATATTTAAAGACAAATTGATCTCATTATCGTGAACTCATCGTGATCCGATTCTTATTACCTAGATCCATGGACATCATAAATAATAATAATAATAATAATAATAATAATAATAATAATAATAATAATAATAATAATAATAATAAGTAAAATGAGTTTGTGTCATATCACATATGTCATCACTCACGAGATTGGCTTGTAGGACACTTATGACTAGCACACTTATGATAGAACTATTGGAAAATCTGATCAGAGCATCATATGCGTAGCGGAAGAATAAAAAACAAAATTTATAGATTTTCTAGAAAAAGTATTTCGTTGTTGTGCGAAGATTGGTGCATAAAACAAAATGCAAAAACGAAAACCGTGGGTATCAAGGGAGATTTGTTACCTATTGAGATTGTATATCCTTGAAAAATTCTAAATCTGTAGGAGTGGATGAAGGAGGTCAATTGCCTTCATCTCTACTAGGTGCTAATTGGAGAATGAGTTCATTGATTGATCCTTAAACTTAAGATAAGTTTTCGAATATGAATACTCTACTCTTTGATACGGGCTTCATCTCTACTAGGTGCTAATTGGAGAATGAGTTCATTGATTGATCCTTAAACTTAAGATAAGTTTTCGAATATGAATACTCTACTCTTTGATACGGGAGTGGCAGCCATCTCATGTAACAAATCTTTGGCCAATGTTATGTAGATTGAAAGAGAAGAAATCATATGGGCCTGATAGGTATTGTCATGACCCGAGTCTGATGAGCCAATTGGCCAATAACTCCATTTTGGTCCTTCAACCACGGACCAAAATGCTTAAGCGGGAGTTAACGTAGTATTAGTACACTCATCTGGCTTATATAAGCTAATCATGCACATTGTCCACTTTCGATGTGGGACTAATGGGATGTTACAATATCCCCCTAACTCAATTAGTTACTCCATTCACGAGTAGCCCTTTCCTACTCGAGCTCTCTCACCCTACCCAAATGCTAGGTCGGCTCTAATACCAAATGTCACGACCCGAGTCTGATGAGCCAACTGGCCAATAACTCCATTTTTGGTCCTTCAACCACGGACCAAAATGCTTAAGCGGGAGTTAACGTAGTACACTCATCTGGCTCATATAAGCCAATCATACACATTGCCCACTTTCGACGTGGGACTAATGGGATGTTACAGGTATAACTCATGGCCAGCTTGATATTGGGCCTAGAGGATGAACATATATGGTAGGTATTGCGATAAGTAAAGTTTATGAGATATCCACCGGAGCCCCTATCTTATTGGATATCCATTAACCCTTAAATTATTGGATCCTAAATATGAGATCTAATAAGAACTAATAAGAGATTATTGAGTAGAGATCAACTAATCTATGAGACTTGGGTCATTGGATGGAGATTCAATACCCGATAAGGCATGATTTATTAGGGTTAAGTTGACAAGGGGCCTCTATAAATAGAAGAGAACCAAAGGGACATAGGTTAGGCTTCTTGGTTGCCACGCTCTATTCTTCTCTCTCCTCTCTCATCTCTCCTCCTCCTCCTCAGATACTAGGTGTGGAGATTTGGGCAGCAATTTGAAGAGCGTCTTCGCAACCCCTAACAAGTGGATCACTACCAGAGAGGAGGACACTTGACCTCCTTTGTCCTCTATCACAGATATGTAGGATTTCAAGGATATACCCTTGGTAACACAACTATCTCACACGTAGTTTTTAATTTCATATATATTTACGCATTAATCTTTACACGATAATGAAACACTTTTTATAAAAATATAAGATTTTGTTTTACGTTATTATGTTGCGCATGTGATGTCACCATAGATTTTTCATACAAATCCACATGACAGATGCGGCGAAGACGCTCCTTAAATCGCTGCATGATCTTTCTCTCCACGTGCACTATGTGATCAAGAAGGGTCGACCTTTTTTGCTGTTCACACACCCTCAAATAGGGTTGTTGGTTGAGGAGAGGAGAGGGAGGAGAATAGGAGGGGGACCAAGAGATGACTAGCCTATGCTATCTTTTGGCCTCTCCTATTTATATAGGTTCTTACCATTTAATCATAATGAACCATATCATATTAGGTACTGCATCTCTATCTAATTACCTAAACCTCTTGGATTAATGATCTCTACCCAATAATTTCTCATTGGCTCTTATTGGATATTATCCATAAGATCCAATAATTCAGGGGTTTATTGGATATCCAATAAGATAGAGTATCCAACGGATATCTCATATTTTGAATCTCTACTAATCGTAATACTTACCATATGTGTATGATACTCTAGACTCAATATCGAGCGACTATGAGTCATACTTATCAAAACTCCTTATGACTCAGTAAATTATTATATTCATAATCATTCACTCGATTCATCTAAGTATGGACATAATAAGTCTCAACGCTGCAGTTCCATAGAAATCCAATCTATTGGACTCACGGTTAAATTTCAAATAGTTATTTTTGATGTTGAATCATGCTGAGTCGGTCCGGTCCGGTCCGGTCCGGTCCGGTCCGACGCCTAAACTCTATAAAAGGGCAAACCACGCACCGTCGTCACCAGCAATAGCATGATGCTTCCACCTTCTCGCCTTCAACAACGGAACCAAACCGAGATCCCATCACCGCTGGCCGGCGACGGTAAATAACCCTAACCCCCTTCGATCACTCCGAAAACCCTACTTCGATCTTTAATATCAGATATTTTCCTTTGGTTTCGGCTTGCAAGTAAACCCCGTTCTCGGATTCCGAAGAGGGGGTCCACGGCCGATGCTCCTCTTACGACCTCTTACGCCTCCGAGGCGATCGCATTCGGTTGGCATCGCGGAATCCTACGATTATTAGAACAGTAGGTTCGACGGCGATTCCCGTCGTGGTATTCGATGTTTGCTAGTGTGTTGTTTGATGTAGAATTGTTGATCGAGTAAGGCGAGAGGGAGATGAAGAGAAAGGGGTTCCGAACTTCTGCCCAGCTGGAACAGAAGCCGGATCACGCGAAAAGCTCTCGACCTGGGCCTGCGGTGATGTCCGGATCTTCTCGGAAATGCTTCTCCCTTCTTCACAAACAACCATGTGATTTCATCGTCGCCACTGATGAACCCGTCTAAAGGTACTGCTTGTGCTCTTTCTCGGTTGACTGGGGCTTCCATTAGAGCCCTTTTGTTGCTTAGTGTTATTTGCGCGTTCAGATAGGTCTCTGTGTTCAAATAAAAATCTTCAGGTTTCCACTGCTCTTTGTTTGCAGAAATTAGGGAGACCAATTATTATAGACTTGTCAAATTATGTAGTTGCAGCAAAATTGCTTAATTTGACTCTATACCTTCATTAGCTAAGCTGTTAAATTCTGTATGTTTTCCTATATTAATTTGGTATTAAAATTGTCTTTGGTTTTTTACTCTGTCTTTGCCGCTTTGGCGTATTCTTGTTCCAAAGGTCTAGCATATGTGCACAAAATTCTTGTATAGTCAATTGTTTCAGTATCACATACTCTCTGCATTGGTAGGTCATGCAACAATGCTCACCAATCTATTCAAGTATCATGAGTTGGTCCAGAACTTTTCATGACCGTTTGATTTCTTCCACAGATGCACTGATCTTTATTCACGATAGGTCTTCTTTTTATCTTATGTGATGCAGGATCATTCTAATTTATTTCTGTTATCACCCCCACTCTGGTTATATTAGAGCTTCATTGAGAGAGATCATTGTGCCATGGAATCATCACTTGATTCACTTCTAAAGCAGTGTTATACTCCAGTTAAAAAAATGTCACATTTTTTATGCTCTCATTCCAGTAACTAATGTTATACTATGGATCGGAGCTGGAATTATAAAAATTGATCTTATTTGCATGTGATCAATTTTATGTTAAAATATTCTTTGTTTTTCTATCATATCAGGGAAGCCAACTTCTTTTATTATTTGTCAGAGCAAGACATTAGTGCTAAATGCAAGTTCCTCTACATCATGATCTGTTCTCATTATGTTGCTAAAAGAATCAGGTAATTAACTTTGGTCTTATCTCTGGGAACATTCTCAGTTCTTTTGATATTCTTTTTCAGCCATGCTGGCAGATAACAAGTCCCACATCTTTCCCTATGCTTCAAAAATGATTGTTATTTCATTCTCTTTTTGTCTGTTTGGCAGTCTGAATTTCTTGTTGCCTTGACCAAGGGTGTCCACTGAATTCCTTCCAGTGACTCAAACCTGTTGTTTTTCAGTATGAAATTTCTTGACAAACACTGCAAATAATAGAACAGTGTAAATGATTCAAAAGCGGTTTGCATTAAAATGGGAAATAACAAGAAATTGACTCTGCATCAACACCTAAACTTCCTGACCAAATACTCTATTTTCATAAAACTTCCTTCTCTGGGTCATAAACTTCAACTCCTGTTAGTTACATTTACCTGATGTATCGTAATTGTTATCCTGATTCTTATTTCGTATGACCTGATATTATTATTTTTAGGCTTGATAAATTGGAAAAAGTTACACATGGAAATTATTAATTCTCTTCAGATGATAGATACTGATCATCATTGATAAATTCTTTAAATTCATCAAAAGTGCCAAATTCTGAAACAACCTGATTAGATTTGCTATTATACATGCACAGCTGAAGAACATCTTTAAATTGTAGCTGTTGAAGCAACTTCTTGATTTTGTACTGATTTGCTTGATTATTTTCCATGGATAACTGAAAAGCATAATCATACTATGTGGTGCTGGAAAGTTTCTAGTTGCTGCTCCTGCTTGTTGTTAACTAAAATAGAGATGCCACAGGTTATGTTTCTTTGGATCAATGTGTTCTTTAGATTATGAGTCATGTAAAATCTCTTTTCACTCCAACAGATTAATTGTTTGAGTGTAACAGAAGCTATTGGGCATCTTGGTTCAGGAAGAAGATCCTGAGATACGGATTGATTCATCACTCATTCTTCACAAAAATCTTCAATCTGTTGGGTTAGCTGCCATGATCTCCATACTGGCAAACGGAGAAATAGGATTCCAAGTGTGAGACTTCCTAGTCAACCATGTTGCTGTTGGGTAAGCACGTCATTCATGCTCCATCATCATTTTTCAAACTAACACTAACACCTTTTGATTATATATATATATAATCAATTATGTCAAGAATGATTATTAGATAGCCAAATGATAGGACTGTGTTACCACGGAAAGGGATTGTCTATAGTAACCTGATTCCTTTTTGAAAACCATTGAGAAAACTGCAGAAAGATCATATATTTGCTTGCATATATGGTTTGGCACTATATTTTTTTATTTTTCTGAAGTCACCCATATATTAATTACTATCTCACTTCTCCGGCGCAAAAGTTCTGGTCACATTAACTTGATTACATATTTAATCGATTCAATTAATGACCTAATAGTCCAAGATTTAATTGGATGGATGGTATATTGGATTCTGATAAGCATGGGATCGATGCAATGGTGTTGTATCATTACCTTCAATAGCCACTACAATTCAGAAACCTACCGATGCTTTGCACCCAAACCTTTTCCGTCAAAGGCGACGGGCAGAGCTAACTGAAAAGTTAGGGCCCCACAGATGCCGTCCCCATCACTCCTTAACAAGGAAGCCTCGTGACTCAAGCTGAGGCTCCAGTCGGACGGGCCGGCGGAACCCAAGCGGATCACGAGGTCCGCCGCGGGGGGGGCGGGGGGATGTGGGGTGGGGTGTGGTGAGGGAGACCACGAGGTGTGTGGACGGTGGTTGTGGGCCTTGCGATCTAAGGCGCGAAAGGGTTTGTGGCGGATCGGAGCGCTCACACTTCGAATCGCTCCGCCTCCGCCGGCACAGCGCCACCCCCCCCCCCCCCCCCCCCCCCCACTTCTTCTCTCTCTCTCTCCAGCCCTCACACCACCCGTGACTTGCGCGCCGAGGAACTTTCTCTGAGCTTTAGCTTATTAAAGAACCTAAGAAGAGGAAGCAGAAGCATGACGAGGAGTCGATGATAGTGTAATCTATGTGGAGAGCGAGCGAGAGAGAGAGAGAGAGAGAGAGAGAGAGAGGAGAGTAGAGGGTGAGGAACAGGAGGATCACGTGAGCCGGGCGGCCGCGTCGAGGGCGCGGCGCGTGTCGACACCTCGTAGGCTACCCAGCCTCGTACGATCGGCCCACGCCTTGCCGGACACGCACCCACCGCCCCGTTCCCTCCTTGTCCCCACCCACTAACCTTTCGTTCCCACGTCCCATCACTTGCGTCCCTCCTCCACCTCTTCTCTCTCTCTTCATCTCTCGTTCCCACGGCCAATCACCCGCGTCCCTCCTCTCTCTCTCTCCATCTCCTGTTCCCATGTCCGATCAAGAGGTTCTTTCTCTCTCTACAGCTCCGGCGAGAAGAACTTACGCTGTAGCTTTTGTTGTATTTAGAGATAGTATAACTATCATATTAAGAATTTTATGAGTACCTCAAACTTTGACCTTAATAGAAAAATCACGCGATCGGACTCTATTTTACCAATTCCATTCATCCATGAGTATTCTCTTAATACATCTTTTTATTGATACTTAATCGTCTTCCTTGCATTAATTAGGAAACGTCAAACCCTGATTTGATTGGTTAAACTAAATGATAAATTCAATCACGATCTTGTTTAATCCCTTTTTAGCGACATGAGCACAATAATTATGTTCTTAATGTGGTGACTCTTTGTGAAACATGTTAAAATCTCATGACAGCTAACGGGAAAACCTGACATATATATACATATATATATATGTATATATATATATATATATACATATATATATATACATATATATATGTATATATATATCCGTTGATGATAGTAAACAACAACAAAGTGTAAAAGGGTGAATGGGAGCAATGAAAAATACGGTAAACATAGTTGAATAGTAGGCACTACAGCTCTCGACCATAAGAAGGAAGGAAATGCTGCCAAGTCCATGAGATTGTACAGGTAAAACAAGTGTGAGGGACCGATCTGCCCAACTTAGAAAGACATACTTTTCCTTAGAAATGAAGGGAAATGGAGACTCCTACACAAAATTCCAGAGTAAGAAAAGATAAAGAGAACTGCTTCTCGATGGCTGCGACCGAGACAGACTCCTAACCTCCTCCTTCTACATGAGGTAAACGAGTGGCCATAAAAAGCGCCCCCCTCTCCCTCCTCCTTCGTTCCATCCTTTGTTTCGAATCTACGACAGTGTGACCAATAAGGAAAGGGGTACAGTAAAAGGCAGTGAGGCGAACCAATGGGACGAATTAGTGCAAGAAAACGAGGTTTCTCTTTTTCTTTTTTTGCGACTGTTTGCTGCTGTTGCTGTGATTATTCTTTAGCCATTTGTGGAGGTGCGTTCGCCAGCCATCCTCTTCTTCTTCCCCTTTATAGCCGAGCTGAAGAGGTCGCAGTTTAGGTCAAGGAGAGTGGTAGTGGCTTTGGGGAGAGAGAGAGAGAGATGGTGAGGGGGAAGACGGAGATGAGGCGGATAGAGAACGCCGCCAGCCGGCAGGTGACCTTCTCCAAGCGCCGCAACGGCCTCCTCAAGAAGGCCTACGAGCTCTCCGTCCTCTGCGACGCCGAGGTCGCCCTCATCATCTTCTCCAGCCGCGGCAAGCTCTACCAGTTCTCCAGCTCCAGGTTAATTCCTCGTCTCCCCTTCTGCCGCCACCTGATCACTGTGGAACCGATCCCTTTCATGCCTTCTTCTCGACATCTATCAGTGTGTGGTGCCTGTCTTCTGCCTCCATTACTGCAACAAAATTGATGGGTCTCTCTCCCTTGTACTGCACGCAGTACAGGTTTTTGCTTCCCAGGCAAGGAGTTGGACACTCTCCTTTTGATGCTCCTGTACCTAGAAACTGAGAAGGAGCTTTTCCACTCGGTTGATCTCTCCGAGAACACTGCCTTTTGCAGTGGTATTCCATGGAGATGTTTAGTCGATTTGTCTTCAAGATTACCAACGCATGTACAGCAAAGGATCACACAACCGAACTAGATATCTAGATCTCATGTTCAAGATTTTGTGGTGTTACATGTAGCAAGATTAGTTTCAGATTTGTGGTATCCATCATGTAGCTCATATTTCTTTCACACATTAGCAGTACACATCCAACAGCTGCATCCATTATTAGACATGTCAGGTCCTTCTCACTAAAGAGGGAGGATGAGTGATGGAGGGGTAAAGGTTTTGTTGCACCAAAAAGGAAAAAATATTGTGCTGTATTGTCCTTTTATTTCTGGTTGCATGTTTGGGGCTCCATCATAATGCTGGCCATCTCTAATAGTATGCCTTCATTTCACAGTCCAACCTTTTAGCTATTTGGAGAGAAGTTTCTATATATCAACTGATTTACTTGAGAGCATTAATCATGAAATTAATAGCAAGCACCCTACTTTGCTTCTACATCATAGTTCCAGAGTTTGTTCTTTAGTGCAACACTTGTGCTAGACACTTGGAAATAGGTCACAGCTAAATATGGTGGAGAGTTCTATTTCTTGGAGATATATCTTCCTACTTTGGTCACAATCCCTTTTCTTGCATCTTTTTTGTGCTTGCCTCAAGTTAATGGCATTTCTCAAAGATGAGACTCCAAACACACCTTCTTGTTAAGGTGCATCGATAAGCAGTGACTTTGGTTTGATTCCTCAATGCTAATTCCCATTCTTTTCTGTTTATATATATTGTCTTTCTTCAGTAAATGCATGTAATAACATAAAGATTTATCTTTAGAAATCCTAATTACATATTTCATTTTAGGATCATGTGATGGAACATCCTCATTCATGGGGATTACATACCAGTGGACAGCTTCTGCACATCAAGTGCTTCTATTGGCTTTGTCTCACACATGAATTATCATATCTTTAAATGTTGACTCTTTAGCCATTGACTTGACTTTAGACTCTTTGTTATAGCTGATATGCATGCCTCATCATTTATGAACCTTTTTCTCTGCAACTTCAACGTTGCAAGATTATGAAGTTGTGCATTCTAATTCTGACTGACATCATGTGCTTGCAGCCATAAGTTTTCCTTGATCCTATGGTGCATTACCTCAGGAACTTCAAGTTACCTTCAGATCTTGCCTCAACAGTATCATCAAACTCGCAATCGGTATTCCGAGGAAGAAGATAGCTAGCTTTCATCATTCATGCCCCCCTTGACCTTTACAATATTATTTCTATTGATTATATCGGTTAGACGTGTTCAGTGAATTGTTAATTGGCTGCTAAACATCGTAGGCCGTCTTCGAACTTAGTTATGAAGGATCAGTAATGCTTAGCTGCTGGTGTCTTTGTCAATTGATACCGAAACATAATCGACTTTGTGCCGTAGATTATTATTAGGATAGACTGGGTCTTGCACTGAATATAGGATTCGGGAAAGGATACCTTTCGCCTAAGCTAATCGAAATATTTGATCACGTTGACCCAATTTTGATTTGTATGTTTGCTTCTTCAGTCAATAGAAGTAATATATGGCCAGCGAAGGATTGCTTTCTAGCTTATGCTTCCACCATTCTCCTTAGACTAAATCTTGAGACAAATCGGTGTCGGAAGTACTGAGTTCTGATGAGAATAACGGAGTGCTTAGAGAATTATTATGGTCAGATACTTAGGGCCAACCTGTACGGGAACTTAAATCCTCTTCAAGAATAGAGTTCATCTTTGGATGACTTAGAGTTGCATATTCCTTGCCACCTTCACCTCAGTAAGTCGAAGGAGACTTAGTCCTCATCCCAAGTCAACTGCTGCAACATAGCATGGCCATGCATGCCTTCATGTGGATATCTCAAGCTTACAACTCTTTCTGCATGGTAAAACTACTCTTGAGATCGTCATAGACATGTATGTACATGTTATGTGACCTAGAAACCCTAACCTCGGATGACTCCTGTGACCATGAACTCGGTGAGAAACCTCGGCTAACCTATGGAATCCTTGCTTTCTAGCATAAGGTTTCTGACCTATTTAGTGCAACATAAAAACAATTGTCACGGGCAGACCTAAAACTATGAACCCTATTAATTCCAAAGAGTTGATTTCACTTGGACTAGAGATGATACATTGGTGAACCGTAAGGCGCTAATGGCGACGATCTCACCCCATCTTGCTTGTGTGTATTGGTAAATTTTGTGATCTCTGATGATCTAAAATATAAGTGTAACCCTATATTTCATCAAGTTCCATAATGATCAAGCCACATAAGTGATCAAAATGATGCACATATGTTTCATCAAGTTCCATAATGATCAAGCCACATAGGTGATCAAAATGATGCAAGATGAGCATCCAGAGAGAAGAGATATCACTATTGTCATTCAGATTTTATTCATGAATGGTGAGCACTGTCGGATATACATATGTAACAAGAGTTGCTTCTCGTATTTGCTGAGTAGCTTAGTGAGTTTGAGGAGTCGATCAGTAGATGGATCGATGGTCTTCGATCACAGCAACAATAACAATACCGATACGAACATATCGAGATAATTCCCACCTAATACGATTCAAATACACATCAAGTCAGGAGAAATTATACTCTAGCATGGTGTACATTTTTAGGAACAATGATGGAACCATGTCAAGAATTGTCGCACAGTTTATTCCCGATAGTTATCAATTGAGACTTGATAATCCTTTTTGCCATTTAGCTTGCTAGAGAAAAGTGTCATTTAGTTCATCTAAGCCCTTCATATCAGTTAATATTATTAATGCAACCTTCGATACTCTTTCTCTTCATCTGCAGCATGTTGAAGTTGACTTCACCCACTTATCAAGGTGCAATCACAAATTTGAATGCATGTCCAAATCGAGTTACACCATCCTGACTCTTCCTTCTCTCAATCTGTACTTCTAATTTGTCACAAATGTCATGAGATTATGCTCCATTCTCAAAAATATATTACCCCAACTCGATTCCAAAATAGTCTTTTTTTTTTTCATCTTGAGTTTTCTTTTTTCTCAAGGTAAAACTGTCTCGAGAGCATTGTGGTTTTGAATATGAATGTCATTTGCTCATTCTCATTCATTTGTGTCTATTTTATGAATCTATATTTTCAAATTAAATAGTTACTTTTTGAATAAATAATGCATGAAAGTAGTAGTTTTTCATGTTATTTATGTTTATAGGCATTAACAATAAAGTGCATATATCCAACATATTTAGCTACATGTGTCAATTGAATGTATACATATACACAGACAACTTTTGCATGTTATAGCATCAAAACCAATTCTTTGTAATGTGTCACTTTACCTTTTTTTTTTGTCTATTTCTGAGGATAAATTGGATAGTTCCACTTAATTTCCATATATAAGAATAAATAAAAAACCAAAAAGCAGCATTGGAGCTTGACATTTGATGTAATTCCCTTCCAATTTTACACTTGTTCAAATACTTGTTATGTTCTTACTTTCACTATAGCATCATGTAGATACATGTTTCTTGTCTACTTTTCTTTGACTCACTGCATTTTACATTGAAACCATCACCAAAAACCTGTGCATGCAAAGTCATAGTCTTGTGTGCACTCCCCTATACAATTCAATATCTATCTCTTGGTCTTAAGTTGAACATAACAGATATTAGCCATGCTTTGCTAGCTTTTGGAAACTGTTGGGGCCATGTTAAGGTTGCTTCTTTATGTTCCGAGTATAAATATGATTCATGTCAATGGAAAAAACCTCTCTATTTGTGGGTTAAGATTGCTTCTTGTGCACATATTCTTGCATCTATAAGTTCCATCTCATATTGGTCCAAATATACCATTCAAATATTTCCCATGTTTTACACAGTCCTATCAGCAAATGAGCCCCTATAACATTAGAAAATGAACTCTTGATATCTTTATATTGCTTTATGTTCTGTACCTAAGTTTGCATCTGATGTTTAGCCTATCTAGCTTACTGTATTTGATTGACATTCAGCAGCTAGTATCAGAACTCCCAAGTTATCTATGTGATTTCATTTGAATTATCACAATCTTTTGCACTTAAATTCATAACTATCCTTGTCAAGGCAACCCCACAGTGCAAAATTGATGTCTTGATGCATCTGTATGAGTTCTCATTAAACTAAGATAGTTCCCAATGTGATCCCTTGCAAGGATTTTCATAGCCTAATAATGTAGAAGATAGCCTGGCCTACTACCTGAAGTCTCCTTTTTCTTTGTTTTCCAGCTCAGTTGCAATATGATGTTTTTGTAATGTGATCTAACTTATCGGATGCATAGACCTAATTGAGTTAGCTTCTGTGAGAACAGAAATGTCTGCTTTTGGTTCCTATGTTTTCCAGATTGCATTTTGTAAAATATCTGACTTAAACTTGTCCATTTTTGTTGTCCAGTGTTGAAAAGACGATCCACCGCTATATGATTCACACAAAAGATGTAAATTGCAAACAGAGTTTGGTGGATCAAAAGATGCAGGTTGAGCATGCTTCATCTTTTACATGATTTCCCCGTTTTGCTATCTGGATTTGGATTAGTGTAGGCATGCAAGAAAGCACAGTTTAGCATGAACTGCTAGAACCTGACTTGAGGAATGTGACAAGACTCACTGGAGATTTCATTGCAAATATCAAAGTTGATGAAACATTATTTGGATGATCTAAAGCATTAGCTAAATTCTACATTAAATTCTGAAACTTAAGTAACTCCAAAAGTATCTGTTATGACTCATTACCATTCCACCTTAGTGCTATCAACAATGACCAAAGATATATTCCTTCAAAGAAGAAAAGGAAGAATGATGTTGTCAATCACTCTACGATAGTCAGCTAATGAATCATAGAAGGGACTTACAATGTTCATGGAAAACTATATGATATCTCCTTTGGTTCCCTCCTGTGTTGCAGAATTTGGTATCTGAAGCCAAAAATATGGCCAAGCAGATTGAACTTATTGAAGCCCAGAAAAGGTAATGGCACTCTGACCGGAGTTCATTCTCACTGTTCTTGCCAGAAGTCAAATGTTCTTTCCGGTTAACACTGCTGAACACTTTGGAGAGTATCATCCGCTGCAGGAAGCTGTTGGGTGAAAGCTTGGAATCTTGTTCGGCAGAGGAATTGCATGAGCTAGGGAATCAGCTAGAGGAGAGCCTGAGGCAGATCAGAAACAGAAAAGTAAGTTCTAATGGCACTTCCTATCTTCTCTTGCTGATCGATTGTGACTCGAGACTTCTTCTCTTCCTTCATTCAGCATAGCATCCTAACCGAACAGATTGCAGAGCTCAAAGAAAAGGTAAAGACATCATTCCATCCTTGCTGAACTCTGTTGCTTTCAACTTCTACTGTAAGCTAAGAATTGCCTCCTTGTGATCCTCATGAAACAAAGGAGAGGAGCCTTATGCAGGAGAATAAATTATTGCGCGAAAAGGTGAGGAATCTGCTACATTTTACCTTGCAAAGAGTCTGGTCCATCTTCGATGAAAGATCAACTAATTGTGCATTTTGATTTCTTATCAATCGACTAAAGTTCAAGGAAGGAAATATGCCACAATTACATGCTGCAGAGTTTGCTGCAAGCGATCGGAATGCTCAAAGCATGGAGGTAGAGACAGAGCTGATGATCGGAAGGCCGGGAACTCGCTAATTATCGTGATTGTACCTCTTGAAAACCAAGTTCCATCGATACACAAGTGTGTGTACAGCAAGAGGAATCAGAAAACACACACCTCATTGTAGGTGATGAACAAGCAAATGATCATGTTGGAACTCATGTCTCGAACAGACTTGTTTGTGGATGCTGGTGAATGCTGATTGCTTACCAGAGCTTGATGTCTTTGTTTGTTGTGCAAATAGTGATCACAGAATTGCTACTGAATGCTGCAAACATGGAAGGTTATCGCGCTTGAGGGACACTTTGTCCTCCTACTTGGAGAGCTTCTCGAGGGATCGATCACTTGCTAAAGACCACAAGAGACACGAATCTTAGGGCAGAGATGGAATCTACGCTGTGTTTAGGCACTCGTGCCACGTGGACGTTGTTTTGTTGACGTGTCCTTTTTCTATTCGAGCATTATCTTGCTCCTCGTCCCGCCCGTGCGGCTCCTGTGACTCGGCTGAGTCTGCCATTGGGTGATATCTGTGGGCCCCGGATGTGTGAATCTATACGAGCGCGGGGAACGACGTTTGGTCGCTTGACTTCTGCGCACTGGTACGGCCCGCTGCCATCAGTCTCATCGTCTCTTTCGTCCGCCTCGGCCTTCCCAACCAGCTGAACGAAACACCTCGCCCTTTCCCTTTCTTCGTTTCCCGCTCCACTCCTCCTTGGTGCGGTGCCCGCCCTTGTACGCCTCAGACTTGGTCGCCGGCCTTTCGTCGAACAGGTAGCCGCCGCCCAAGAATTCCCGTTTCTTGGGCTCCGCCTCTGCATCTTCCTTCCTTGGTTGGGACTGCAGTGCGTCCCTTCCGGCCATCCTCCGTTGTTCCGCGGCCGCCAAACGTGGCACCTAGCTAGCCTCCTCGTTCTCCCCGTCTCATTTCGCTCCCGCCAAACCCCCACCACCGCCATCTCGGCCTTCGTCGGAGGCCCTGCTCATCCTTTCACCGCTGTCACCTTCAATTGGCCCACGTGTCAGCCTCGGCGCTCCGGAGTTTCCGCGCTGCAGCATCCCTTCCGGAGATGGAGGACAGTGTTAAAATAAAGAGATAAATGAGTTGTAGAAGAAGAAGTTGAATGTTATTGACATATCCTCCGTCTTTATATACAGGTTAGAAGGAGAAGTTTCCTCAACGGGTTAGAGGATTTCCCTCAACAGAGTAGAGAGATTTCCTCAACAGTTAGGGAAATCTCATCTACTTATCATGCCCCCGCAAGATGGTGCTCCTATCAAGGAGGCCAATCTTGGACTGATGTAATGCAAACAGCTTACGAGCTATAGGCTTCGTAAGTGAGTCGGCCAATTGATCAACTGTATGAACATGAGAAACACGGAGTTGACGGCGGACAACTTGATCACGTACAAAGTGAAAGTCAATAGCAATATGTTTCATGCGGGAGTGGAATACCGGATTAGCGCACAGATAGGTAGCTCCAATATTATCACAATATATTGTAGGAGTGGAATCGATGTTGAGTTCCTGGAGAAGATTCGTGATCCAATTGAGTTCTGCAGTGGTAGCGGCAATGGCACGGTATTCAGCTTCAGTTGTAGACCGGGCGACTGTCTTTTGCTTCTTAGAACTCCAACTGATTGGATGAGCACCAAGGAAGATAATATACCCCGATGTGGATGTTCTATCATCAAGGTTGCCCGCCCAATCAGCATCGGCAAATGCATGAAGACGAAGTGGAGAGTGTTTACGAAAAAAGAGTCCATGATTTAGAGTCCCTTTAAGATATCGTAGAAGTCTCTTGACCGCAGACCAGTGTAGAGTAGATGGTTGCTGCATAAACTGTGATAATTTGTTCACAGCAAATGAGATGTCTGGACGCGTGAGAGCTAAGTATTGTAAAGAGCCAACAACTTGGCGGTATTGAGTGGGTTCCGTAGCAGGACTTCCATCTGATAATTTGAGAGAACCGCTAGTAGAGATGGGGGTTGTAACTGCATTTGCATCCTGCATGTTTGTCTTTAATAACAAATCTTGAATGTACTTGCGTTGTGATAAAAGGAGACCGGAAGATGTGAAGGTAGCTTCGACGCCCAAAAAGTAGCTCAAGGGTCCGAGATCCTTAAGCGAGAATCGAGCTGCCAGCTGTCTGACGAACGCTTGGATGCTGGCGGGATTGTTGCCTGTGACAATAATATCATCCACATATACTAGAATATACATTGTGTTTCCATGATGATGTCGCAGAAACAACGAAGCGTCAGATTTGGAGTTAAGAAAGCCGACAGAAGTCAAAAATGAGCTAAGTTGAGTGTACCAAGCTCTCGGAGCCTGACGAAGTCCATAAATGGCTTTCCGAAGTTTGCAAACATGCTGTGGATACTGAGGATGAGTAAAACCGGGGGGTTGTTGCATAAAAACATCTTCAGATAGAGATCCCTGTAGGAAGGCATTATTAACATCCAATTGTCGTAATTGCCAGCCTTTAGTGGTAGCCAGACTCAAGATAAGCCGGATTGTAGTGGGTTTAACAACAGGACTAAACGTCTCAGTGAAATCAACTCCAGGTCGTTGATGGAACCCTTTGGCGACCAGGCGTGCCTTATATCGAGCAACTGAGCCATCTGGGTTCCGCTTAATTCTAAAGACCCACTTACACCCGATGATGTTTTGTGAAGGATGAAAAGGAATTAGATCCCATGTTGAATTATGGAGGAGGGCATTATATTCCTCGCTCATGGCAATACGCCAATGCGGAGATTTTTGGGCTTGAGTGAAGGTGGTGGGTTCAATGTTGGGGGATGAGGAATTCATGACAGCTTGTAGGTTAAGTACTTGACGAGGTTTAAAAATACCATGCTTAGAGCGAGTGGTCATAGGATGATTGGAGATGACAGGATTAGGAGGTAATGTTGGGTGAGGATCAGTGGCACAAGCCGGGTCAAGTGGAGACACGTCAGGGGCACTTGGGCGAGAAGGAGGTAAAGAGGATGGTTGTGTTTCGGAACATATTGCCCCATCAATTGGAGAAGAGTGGAGTGGAGTAGGAACAGAGGAAATGGGCAAGTGTTGAACTGGAGTGATATAGTGCGGATCAGGAGGGGAGGAAGTAGACGAAGACATGGGAGGCTCGTCCGATTGATCCGAAGGTATACTCCAGTGAGATAGTGAAGTGGTCCGTATGGCAGGATATGGAAGGGTTTGGAAAGGAAAGTTAGACTCAACAAAGATAACGTGACGTGATACAAAGATTTTGTGAGTGTGGAGATTATAGCAGCGGAAAGCATTATGGTCAAGTGAGTAACCAATAAAGACGCAAGGAGAAGATCGGGATGTTAACTTATGAGAGGCATAGGGACGTAACCAAGGATAACATAAACAACCGAACACGCGGAGTTTACGAAGGTTAGGGGGTTTGTGGAACAGTGTGTCAAAGGGGGACTGGTGTTGTAGAACTGGTGTAGGCATCCGATTAATTAGGTAGACAGCAGTTTGAAAGGCTGCTGTCCAGAAAGTTGAAGGCATGGAAGCCTGATGTAAAAGTGTGAGTCCAGTTTCTACTATATGCCGATGTTTGCGTTCGGCAGAACCAACTAGTTGAGGAGTATGTGGAGGAGACTTGAGGTGTTGAATGCCACAAGCTGAGAGATGAGACGCCAGGGCTTGATATTCACCGCCACTATCAGAGTAGACTGTTTTAATGGTAGACTGAAAATAGTTTTCGACCAACTTCTGGAAAGTGGAAAAAACGCGAGAAACGTCAGATTTATGAGAAAGAGGATATATCCATGTGTACTTGGAGAAGTGATCTACAAAAATAACATAAAATCGAAACTTATCAAAAGATAAGATTGGAGCAGGACCCCAAACATCAGTATATATAATTTCAAAAGGTTTAGAGGAGGAAATTGAAGATGAACCAAAAGGCTGCCGATGACTCTTATTACTAAGACAAGCATCACAATGCATCATAGAATTAGGGGACTTAAAAAGAGGAAGAGAGTGACAAGATAATAATTTCTGCTGAATAAAGGGTGAGGGATGGCCAAGCCGACGATGCCACACATCAACTGGAGCCGCAACAGAAGAATGAACAGTGGGCTGGGTCATTCGAGAGGCTGACGGCCATTCATAAATGTTGTCTTTATTCGGGCCTTGGACCAATGATGCCCCCGTGCTCAAATCCTTAACAAGAAATGAATCAGGAAAGAATTCAATGGAAGTATTGTTATGTTTGCAAAATTGAGAAACAGAAATGAGGTTGCGTTTAATACGAGGGGCGCATAAAACATCATCGAGAGTAAATGTATTAGAGTCAGAATTAAGCGTTGTGGAACCAGTATGAGTTATAGAAAGTCCTTTACCATCACCGATGATGATATCTTCATTGCCGCCATAGGGATTGTGAAGAGACAAATTCTGAAGATCAGCGGTGATGTGATGAGAGGCACCAGAGTCGACAATCCAGTTGGACTGGCTAGGTGTCGGAGTAGTTAGGAGATTTGCCTGTGGCCAGTGTGATGGAGTAGGGAGGCGGAGACGAGACCGGCAAACTTTAGCGGAATGGCCGACTTTGTCACACAGTTGGCAAACGACCCGTCTCTGATGGCTCGGTAGGGCAGGACGCCAAGACGGATGATGGCTGGAGTCGCCACTTTGCGAGAAGGGATGACTAGGAGGATAGGAGGGGTGTTGCATGGAACTCACAGAATCAAGAGGCGTAGTAGCCAAACCTTGGGTGATGTTCGGTGAGTACCGAGTGTTCTTCCGTTTAGACTTGTGACTGACTTGAGCTGTGACAGTTGATCCAGGCAGTTTGTCCGCACGCTTCAAAGACATCTCGTAGTCAGTCAACTTATCATAGAGATCTTCAAAAGAGATTGACGAGTCGCGTGCCCGAATTGCAGCAGCCAATTCTTTGTAGTCGGTGTCGAGACCATTGAGGGTATGAATGACAACCTCTTCATCACATAGGAAATGACCTATCAAGGCCAAGTCATCGATGATAACCTTGATAAGTTGTAAATAATCAGAGATAGTACTTCCCTCTTGTTTTGTCTCCATAAGCTTGGATAGAAGACTGAGCTTGCGAGTACGCGAACGATTTGCCAGGGTGGTTTGCAGTTTAGACCATGCATCGGCAGCTGTCACACATAAAGATATCAAGGGAGCAACGGATCCAGCAACTGAAGCTTGAATGGCTTGGAGAATGAGACGATCTTGACGTAGCCACAGTTTGTGAGCTGGATTGGGTACTGGATTAGGATCACCGGGGATGTTGAGCATGGCCGGAGGACAACTGAAAGAACCATCAACGTAACCTAACAAATCATATCCAAATAAAAGATTAGAGAATTGAGCTCGCCAGGACGCATAGTTGCCACCCTTTGATAACTTAAAGGGGATTAGCGTGGCAGCATTGATGGAGATAAGCCCTGTAGAAGAACAAGAAGTGGGAGTCCCTACAGGAACTGAAACATCAGAAGAAGTGAACGAAGACATTTTCCTTCTTTCTTTTTTTTTTTTTTTTTTTTTTTTTTTTTAGAAGAAGGCAGCGAACCTTGTGTGATACTCAGGTCACACAAGGTGGAGAATGAGGGAGGGGGCTGCTGCTATAGATTGCTTGCTGTAGCAGATTGAGCAATCTACAACAGTGCCAAAAGCTGCCGGCAGCTGTTGTGGATTGCTGCTTGCTGCTGCAGATTGTAGGGACTGCAGTTCGCCGGGAGATGGCTGCAAAAACTGCAGCGGTACTCAAGACTGCAGTTCGCTGCTGTGGATTGCTGCTTGCTGCAGCAGATTGTAGAGGCTGTAGTTCGCCGGAAGATGGCTGCGAAAAACTACAGCGGTACTCAAGACTGCGGTTCGCCGGAAAATGACCGCAAAAATCTGCAGCAGTACTCAAGGAAACTGCAGTGAGAGAAATCTGTAGCAATTAGGTGTATAGAGAAAAGCGGCAATGAAAGCTGCTGCGATAGAGGAAGGAAGATGCAGCGGTTGCGGCTGCTGCTGGCCGGGAAGTGGCTGCGACAGCGAAGGAGGAAGACGCGAGAAAGACACCGTCGTTCGCCGTTCGTCGCTATTGAGGAGGAAGACACCGCCGTTGAGGAGGCGCCGTTGTGTAGAGGGAAACGACAGCGAAAGCTGCTGCGGTAGAGGAAGATGCAGCAGTTGCGACAGCTACTGGCCGGAGAAGTGCAGGAGGCGGCTACTGCGATAGAGGAAGATGCAGCAGTTGCGACTGCTACTGGCCGGAGAAGTGCAGGAGGCGGCTGATGTCTTCTCTGGTGCTGCCCAACGTGGGGCTGAAGGACCACGTTGTCCTTCCGGCGACGAAGAAGGAAGAGGAAGGTGCAGCAGTTGCGACTGCTACTGGCCGGGAAGCGAGGAAGACACCGTTGTTCGCCGTTCACTGCTATTGAGGAGAGAATGTTTTCCTCCTTGCGTGACGGCGACGGAGAGTGTCTGCTGTAGGCAGCAAATAGGAGAGGGAGCAAGGCCGGCGAAGAAAAGCAAGACCGGTTAGCACTGGCTCTGAATCCGTGTCTTGGTGCTTCTTCAATGACTCCGCTTGAGGCAGCGTGCTACTGTGGCCGCTTGGCTAACACATGGCGATGCTGCTGTCGCCAAGAGAACCTGCTCTGATACCATGTTAAAATAAAGAGATAAATGAGTTGTAGAAGAAGAAGTTGAATGTTATTGACATATCCTCCGTCTTTATATACAGGTTAGAAGGAGAAGTTTCCTCAACGGGTTAGAGGATTTCCCTCAACAGAGTAGAGAGATTTCCTCAACAGTTAGGGAAATCTCATCCACTTATCAGACAGCAGGAACGGAGGCGGAATGAGCTCTAGAAGCAGGCGGGGAGAGGAGGCAGCATTCGCTGAGCCGCGCCGCCAAAGACTCGGACGCATTCTTCGGGCGGCGCAAGGCCGCACCTCTTCCGGTTCTTGGCCGGGGACGGATTCAAGAACCGGCTGAAGAGGCCGACCCCCTTCTCTTGCAAGATTAAGTCGGTGCAGTCCGAGTGCAAGACGAAGTTTCTTGAGCCATTCCAACTCTTTCTTGCTCGCTCTCGGAGCATGTGGCTCGCATGTAGTCTTCCTCAAGAACTCTCACTCCAACAAATATAATTGTGCTATGGTGGAAAGAAGAATCCAATAAGTCAACCCGAGAATTTTGCAGAAAAGAAGCATATGCCAGTAAAAGCAGAACCGAAGAATACTTGAAGAAATATCACAGTGTGCAAAAGCAATTGCACTAGAAGAATAAGAAGACATCGACTCCACATTTCTTTGCTGATGCTCACACTCCCTTTTTTTTTTTTCTTGCATATAATTAATTTCCTGCCATGACTTAGCCAGTGAAAATTATTAATGGTCAGAAGAACTGTTGTTGTACGGAATATTTCTATGGTATTTCGCATTTCTTTTTTCACTAGGTTTTTAATCAATGGCTATCCGCTAAGCAGTCATATTTTTCTATGCATGCAAGTGTAGAAATGAGTTGCTGGATCCGACAGCAAAACCGAAGCTACTGCAAAACGAAGCTTAAGTACCACGATACTGTGCTATTATCTTAAATGAGACCGAAAGCTTATTTGAGTTTGATATAATACTAATGTATATTTATATTTTTCGATTTTATTTATATTTTGTAAACATATAGACAGTTTATAGTAGGCTTGATAGTTTCATTTTGATTGACTTTTGTGATTGTTTTAGGCTTATAAATATAAGTTATGTGTCGTCATCGTCATCGTATATAGATAAAACTGTCTAAAAATATACTATCCAAGTAATCGTTTTAAGATTTTTTTAGCTCTAGTGATGCAATGTCTGTCGACATAACACCCAAGAGCTACTTGAGTGGCACATGATTGGATGAGCCTTCTGAGTAGTATCTAGGGCTAGTTGTTGTCTTATTTCACAGTAGTGTCATGTAGACACTTGGGGACTTTTGGTCGTAATGAACCACCTTGGATCATTTGTCACTTGATCGTTCTGCGAAGTCTTTATTTATAATTTGCATTGTCCATCAAGTGTTTGCTAAAATAGTTACTTATGATATCCTAAATTAAATACTTTTTCTAACCCCTCTTCTCTTTAGAATGTCTTTTAAGATATCATAAGAGATTTAGGAGAGCTTGACCCTTTACGGATGGATACGCAAGGGTACCGTACGACTTAGCCAAAACTAGCTAAGTCTATGATAGATAGTATCAAAGCGAGATAAACATACTTAGAAACACTTGGCATAAAAATGTGGGAGACCTAGCGAAGTTGCATTAAGGGCAATTAACATACATGATTGTTTAAGAAAAATAAGCATAAAGATATAAAGAACGGAGTCACCCAAAGGAGTAATTATTTAAGATTGGCATTCAGGGAAATGATCAACCCTTCACACGAGAGGCACCACGAGGACAAACGAGATGAGAAGAATGCATAGCGCATAAAAGTTGGGATAACTCAGTTCGATCTACAGTTTGATGTTAGCAACTAAATTTGATGGTGTTCAAGGCAAGCAGAGTATTTCGCAAATAATGAGACTATGCAAGGAGGGATGGGTTGCTCGATGATCGAAAGAGTTATACAAAACTCATATAAATGAAGAGATTTGTTAACTCAAAGAATTTGATACTTATGTAAGGACTTTGTATGCGGACAATGGACTATTTGTGGCCATCCCAGGTTAGCCAAAACTCAATGTCATGAAGTATTGAAACTTTCTATTTAATATGGGAAGGATATGTTTGTAGGAGGTTGAAGTATATAGTAAGTTCAGCATGTTATCAGGCCTTGAGAGGCGTAGTGAGGGCTATATTGGCGAAAAATCGTAATCTAGCAAGTGTTGTGTTCACAATGATGGAATAATGCATAGTTTGTTTAGCAAGACAAAGTAGTACAAGAGAATGATGGTCTTCGAAACTTCTAAAGGGAATGATGTGAAGAGAAAAATTACTCTAACATGACATATATCTAGGAGGAATAAGTATCAATTGTCTAGAGAGAGAATTATATGCAACGAACAGCACATGTTGATGAGAGGGTACCTCAAGATAATAACTTTATAAAGCTCAACAAACCGAGCGAGTAGTGATGAGTCATCATATGATCTGATATATTGGTAGATGCATGAGGTGATATATTGGTAGATGCATTGTAAGATCAAGTGGGGGAGCAACCCAAAATAATACCAAATAAAGATACACTTAGAGTCAATATAGAAATCAGACTTAACGAATGGTTGATTAGTGGAATGGTGGGCACGAAGGTCACTATTAACTCAATGTAAACCGAGGAGCAGGATAATTTGGGTGAAACTTAATGAAGTGACCAAGCTGTATAAAGGAAGTCGACATAGAAGACGAAGCATGGAGTAAATGTACAAAGCTTTCCTTGGACAGAGGTCAATGACATAACTTTTATAGAGGCAAGGGTAAGATCATATTATTCCATAGGTCTCTCGTTCTGATGGAGCAAACTTATTTGCATGGTGCCAAAGTTGAAGGGAGCTTCGAGGCACACACAACTTATCTCAGCGAAGCATTTGATAGAGGAGCTAAGGCCACTCAAATTGTGATGGCGAAGTTGGGGTTAGAATACCTTGTCACAAGGTAAGAGGACACAAATGCAAGTACTCTTGAAGAATGTGACATAGTGCTACAATTCAAGTTCTCACGAAGAAAGTGGTGCATAGTAGAGATTGTGTTAAGGAGGCAGAGGCTCACGATCCAGATAGTGATGCACCAATTTTAGTAAAGTTGGTGAACTTTAAGAGCTGCTAGGTGATATACTCTCCTAGAGCTACACTTTATCCAAGTATGACCCAAGAGTTGATGGATGAAGGTCAATTGACAAAGGAGCAAACATAGTTGGAGGTAGTAGAGGCCCTGCAATATGTTAGCAGAGCCTCCACATAGAGAGATCGCAATCCGAGTTCATCCCATAAAATCAAAATATAATGGAGATGTCACTAAGAGGCAATATGATATAGCAAATTATGGTGAAACAATTCGAGGTAATATGACACATATGAGAGAAGTCCCACGAGAGACTAGATCATATGGATGTATGATTGGGAGCTATTAGGAGCTCTACTTCGGCAAATAATATGACGACAAGAAGGGCTATAGATTCAAGGAGTAAATGTTATAGTACTGCAAATGCATGTGTGTATCAAATTTTACATTAAATGAAAGCCTTGATCATCCGCATATGTGGGATGTGTACCACCAAAGGAGAATTCTAAGTGCAAGTACTAGTGAGTCTCATAGGGGGACTTGATCATATAGGGGTATTATCAGAGCGGTTGGAGAGTTAGATTACTCTATAGCTCATATTTGCTTAAGGGAGCCAAGTAAGTCAAAGGATAAGATCGAGTAAATGAACGTTAATACCAAAGGAGAACAAAATAGATACTAACCCTACAACATAATGGCAGAGGCCATGCGTGAAAGTTGCAGTTTGTCTTTTCATCGATTAAGGGGAATTACTTGGAGAACACAAAGGTATTGAAGTAGATTGTTGAAAGGGGCAAGGAAGCGATAATGAGTCTAGATGGACTTAGCTACCCAAAATCAAGTATCGATTAGAATGAAGGTGGACTTAGAGAAATATAACATTGCGTAAAGGCGGATCTACATATCGCAAATAAAGGGGCACAAATATGAGACGACGGATAGTAGGGTCATGGGCATGGTAGTGTCATAATATCATAAAGGCGGGACTTCCATAAAGTCATCGATCCTTGCTCTCATGGAAGGATAGCGCTTAATCGTGAAAGGGATTAAGGAGGAAGAGAATGCAGAGGCAAACTCTAAGTACTGAGATAAGACTGAAGGGTAAATGCTAAGGAACATGATAAGATCGGTGTCCATATGCTTCTCATTAAAATAGTCAAAAGTGGAGGGCTTTGGGTTAATGCAGAAGGGCTTGACTAAGGAACGAAGTAAGCAGTACGCGGTACTATACATTTTCTACTCAAAGGAGTAGGGGACAAAAATGATGGAAAAGATGGTATAGTCCCAAAAGTGACCAAAACTACTAGAGACTTGCTCTAAGTCCAAATAAAATTTTACTCTTTTCGGGCAAAATTTCTTTCATTTTAGCAGTTTGATAGCAATAAGAAGGTAAATTGCAATAATTAACTTAATGAAAGGAGTGCAACCACTTCGGATACTTTGAAAGTGTGAGCAAAGAGCAAGTGAAGGCTAATAACCAGCTCGATGTATGAAGTACAACCCTCGATGAGGCGGGCAAAGTCGAGTAACATTTGTCTTCTCAACTCTTAAGAGAATGGGTGAAATCAAGTACCATAGTTTTCTTATTTATCTAGTAAAGGAGCTCTACATAGGTTCAAAGACCCCTTGAAGAAACCTAATGGAATACAACAGTTGTCAAATCCTCACCAATGGTGATCGGTGTTATTGAGAGTAAATTATCTACTTTATTTTCTAATAGAATATTAATTGAAAGTGGAATTGATGCATACCTATTTGGAGGCGATAAGTAAGTAGAAGATAAATTAGTATAAAAATTTTGTAGAGGAAAGATCTTAAAAACTTCAAAGTCTACAAGACGATGCTCTCTAAAGCTCTAATAAGTATCTACCCAATTCAAACGACATGAGACATTTGAGATACTAACGCATAATAAAGAATGTCTTTTCCTTCATGTGAATGATTCCTAGGAACTAACAATGATCAATACAACTCAGCCAACCCAACACTAAAGTTAAAGTCATTGATGAGTTAAAACAACATGATGAATCAAAATTTGACTACTCAACAACTACAATGAAGAGTAATTGAGAGCTTTGCAACTAGAGCATAATATTAAAAATTCAATAATGATAAGGAGATGCAACGTCACCAAGGTTTTGACGTCCTCACCAAGGCTTTGACAAGGACGTTAAAAAAATAAGTAGGGGAGAATGTCACAGACAAAGCTGTAAATAGGGTGTTCGATGTAATACTTATGTATGTTTATGTCTTTCAATTTTGTTGATGTTTTGCACAGCATATAGAGGGTTTACAATAGGCTTGCCAACCCTATTTTGATTGGCTTTTGTGGTCGTTTTAGACTTGTAAATGTAGATTATCTTTATTTATCCTGCAGAGACTAAAGTGCTAAAAAACAGACCATTCAAATAGCCATCTTGAGGGTTTTCTAGTTTTGTAGAATGATGAAAAATATCAACCAACATAGTACCTGAAAGCTACCAAAGTAACACATAATTGGATGGATCTTTGGAATAGTATTTAAGGTTGATTTACTACCTCATTCTAATATGAATATTTGTGAAAACTTTTGATCGTAATAGATCATTTTGGACCATACAATCGTTCATAGTTTACAAAATATATATTTATAATTTATATTATTTATCAACTGTTTGCTAAAATGATTATTTGTGAAATCTCAAATCTTCTCTTTTATAAATCTTTAAAATCTTTAAAAAATCATAAAAGATTTTAAGGAAATTAACCTTTTGAGGTTTTGAAGAGATTGACCCTTTACAGACGAACACACAAGAATACCACACGACTTAAACAAAACCAACTAAATTCGTGATAACTCAACACTATACCAAATCATTTATACCGTCAATCTCAAGCCTAAAAAATAAATTTCATTATAAAAATCAAAATTAAGAACAGCTGCTTGTATTCCAATGATTTACCTGTGGCACACCTTTAATGGCACACCACACTCCAGCTTATTATGTCTAAACAATGCTGTTATAAATATAACGATTCTTCGCTGGCAACGGCACGATAACCTAGTTGAAGTACTAAAACATGATCTACGAGCTGACAGTATACATACCACACTGGTCCAAACGGGAAAGAGGATAAGAAATCCCTCAAATGATAGAATACAGATAATGACCATCACGTTAATTAAAGCAACCAAGGAATCTGTAGAAAAACACAGAATCAGGAGTTCAGTTTCATGTTCTTCAGCATGCTGATGACAAGAGGCAGCTTCTTAGGAGCCCTCTCTTTGTAGTCCCTCTGCAAGGCCTCTGCCGCTAGAGATTGCAGGTTGGAACCCTCTTTCTCTTCCTTGTTCCGTCCTTTCGTTAGCTGATTGATGGCAATACTACACTGGAGACATTTAGAGCGTGGATCAGAATGATTGTGGCGAAAATGTCTCGGGTTATCAAGAACATTCTTACCAAGCATACACCATAGAGAGCTCTGGTGTTCTTTCCTCCAGTCAAGGTAATGGTGGATGCATAGTACTTTTTAGCTGTCTGAAGATTTTCCAAGCCACCAATGGTATAAAGAACCTGTTGAATCAATGTCTTGAGAATGGTAAACCATGTAAAACTTAACTTGATGCCCTCAAGATATGCTGTAAAAGAAATTGAATTGCTGAGAAAATGTATATGGACACAGTTTGAAATCCACCAAAGCACCTCTTATGTCAACCTGATTGCCAGGTTAGGGAACTTGTAAGCCTAAGAGGACCTGATTCTATTGAGCTGAGAGGATGACAATAACCTTAAAGCAACTCACATACTAGACTATATCCATGAGATTCTGAACAATTTAAATAGATACATGGGAACTCCTTCGTCTTTAATGGACATTTTGTCTGATTGTCATCAACTGGCTGAGACCAGTAAGGTTCCTAGGACTTGTAATTACCGAGCTCATTTGCCGGAAAATTTTGCTAAATCTGAAGGTGTATCTAAACCATATTTATGCAAACTTTGATTTGAACACACGTTCTTTTACAAAAAAACAAAAATCACAAACTTTCCACCATTCTATAGCAACTTGATGCCTACTACCTTATCACCATCATAGTAACCAATGCTTTACTGTTTAAAATGCACCAAGATGCAAGAAAAAATCACCTCTCACCCAATAATTATATAGGTCTTCATGGGGAAATTTTCCTGTCATGTACAAAGACATTTTTGCATTCTATCATTTCCGAAAAAGTTAATTAACTATGTGGATATGTAAAAGACATTATTTGAGACACCCTCCAACCCAAAAAAGGTATGCTCTTACAAAATCAATCCTAAAAATTAGAAGAAAAAAAAAGACAATAATTCTTCAAAGAAAAAAAAAACTTCTTGACCTATTCATCATAACAAAACCATTAAACAGCCAAATGAATAATTTGTCCCATTTCCAAATTGTCTCATATGTTAGAAATAAAAGATGGAGGAACTACATTGTCAGATGATAGAAATAAAAGAAAAGAAGAAGAATTCATTAATTAAAGAATATTAGCTGCATGATGAACAACCAGTTTATTGAAGAAGAGCAATACAAAAACCTTAAATAAGCTATTATCTAAGACACTAGTAGTAGGCCACTTGCCTCTGCATAAGCTAGATGATATGGAGGAACTGTTGGTTGAGATAGTATCAGCTCCTCATAACAAAAGGCTGCTTGCTTATACCTAATTAGAATAAGAAGCAATGAAGATATTTTATGGACAGTAGAACGTGTTAGATATTATTCCAAGAATGTCAATCAAGATAACTTACATCTGTAGAGACATGTAGATTTCAGCCAGTTCTCTCCAAGCATCATGATCTGCCATGAATCTGATATGAGATCCAACAATTAGCAATACATTACCTTTTAAAACATTTTCAACACAAAGAACAAAACATATTCAGATAATAGTATATAAGCCTGTATACAGTTCTTACATTTCTAAGTATTTATTGAGTAAATTGACAGCAGCTGATAAATCTCCTTGTGCTTTCGCTATAGCCACCATTCTTTTGTGGATTAACTGCATGGAATGGGGCTTACACTTTCTTTAAGTCATTGCTCAAGAAATCATAACTAAGCCATATCAGCCAAACACAAAATCAATAAAAAAGAAAACCATAAAACTAAGATATAATTTTATATGTTTTGCATATAGAAATATTAAAAAAGAATAGACGAAGACTGTACTTGATCAAGTGGGTTGTCTTCTAGAAGACGTTCATAAGCTTTTTCTGCTTCGGCCCATGCACCTTTGGCCTCAAGCAGCAACCCTTCTAATCTTCCTGGAAATAATTGCATCGAGCATTTGCTTAGTAGAATAAATAGTACAAATCTTTGCAAGAAATCAACAGCATACGGAATAGACCTCATAAATATAGTAGCTTGCATTTTTTCCAATAATTGCTCTTTTGCAGGTTCAAGAAATAATAAAAAGATGTAATACAGTAAACATCAATTATAAACCACAAAAAGAAAATGTTGGTTTTTTCTAGGAAACGTGTCCATTTCCCTTGTTTCATCTAACAAGAAATATATTCCATGGAGTCTCACAATTCCTGCTCATATTCTTTCTCTAAGATTATGCAACATGAAATTTCATGCTTACAGAAATTTCACATTATATCAAATTATCAGGGTACAAAGCAAAGCAGGTTGTATGGCTGCCGGGCATGTGATTGGTAACAACAAAAGCATGCTGGTGCTAGCATCAACCAACACCTTAAAAAGAAGAAAAAGGAGCAAAAAATTAATCTCGAAACAAAAGATAGTGCAAACTGCAAAAGACTATAGTCCATTCCCAATGGTCCAAAGGATAGTCACAAGATAGAAATTAGTATATGGCTGATTTAATTAGGCTGTAATTAAGTTATTTTTAAAAGAAAGAAGTTTTAGTACTTGAATCATAGAAATTGTCTTCTAGAACTCACACAAAAGACTAGAATGGTCACTCTAATACTGCCAAAGTGGAGCAAAAATCAGCCCTGACATTTTCAACATGGGACCATTTAAAATGGGAGTCCGTTCTTATACAAAAATCAATGAGTTCCACCTGACTGTCTAACATAGCATCCAATGCCACAATTAAAGAATATGTCATTTCCACATATCATTCCCCTATGTCAACTTAAGGCTTAAGCAACTCGACACTGTTTCTCAAAACTTTTAGCACATATAACCATCCTACCAAATAATAGAAGCTGTTTATATATTTAACCAAGCTGAGATATTCTTAGCTAATGCAAGAAGTAGCCAAAACCACCCCTAAGAATAAGTGTTCCCCATGATAAGCATGTCAAGTGCATCCATCAACTAAATAAAAGTTCTCACATAATAATCTCTAAATATAGTCATGGTCCCTTAAATTCAAAATTATTTGATGGAGTAAAAATAGTTTGTCTCCTTGTCTTTCTTCTCCCTGCATCTTAATACAGTTTAACTATATCCAAATCCCTTCAAGAATTTTCAAGGATGGAATTGGCACTTGGGAGACAAGCCACATCCAACAAGATGAAAAAAGAAAAGAAAACTAATTGTAACTGTTCATAAACTAACCCTATTTAAATCATCTTCATGATAAACAGGTGTTATATAATATATGAACGGATTTCTGATTTCCAATAACGTGCAGCTCATATCAAAAAATTAGTTTCAACTCATGAAAGACCTTAAATATAACAAAAGATTACAATTCATGAAAAAAGTTAAATACTAACAAAAAGTTTAAACTCATTAAAATGATGAAAATAACTGGAGGCATTGTAAAATAAGCAGCATGATTATTACTTTCTAACTCTTCACGGCAAAAGTCTACTATGGTAGCATAAGTCACTAAATATATAATGGTACTTGAAAACCTTTTCAGATATCCTAGGTGGCAAACCAAGGTCTAAGATCTCAAACTTCTGGCACATATCTACTTATAGAAAAGATGTGTTAGTTCACTATACGAGACAAATGCATTCACTTAAATGTTTTGCTTCATACAGAAGTTTCCAATTCTATGTAGGTCAATCAATCTCTATGTTAAACAGAATTATGCTGCCAATGAAGATTCTCACCAACCCTTGTGCTTCCTGGGAATTCTTTTGAGAGAATTGCAATGCAATCCTGCAAAAGAAAAAAAGAAGCAAATTATATTGAACTACATTTCAAAGTAACATGATGAGTGCCTTAACCATGCGAGCTAAATAGTCAAGCTTCAGAGATAAAATGATTATAATAGGTTTAATTGCGAGTCCAGCTATTATCGTTTCTATGAGAATATTTATCGTTATGAAATATTATCATGGGAAAATTAACTAATGCTCACAAGAGGTAACTGGTTAGACTAGACCACTTAAAACTGAAATTGCAACATTCTGGTAGATGTCTCCATTTGTAACTTAACTTCCTTTTCTTCTCCTTGAGCAAATTAGGAAATTAACATAGGACATGGTTTCATGTGGCAGCCTATGAGTTTATATAAAACCCACTCTAAAGCACTAAACTTTTTCCAGAGTAAAAGAAAAATGTAACTAGACTAAATTAAAATTGAACCCCAAATCTAGGTTCATCACAAATCGAAAATCATGTTGGCTTTTCTTCTTTCCGCATCTAGTGTAGACGCCTCAATTTCCACAAACTCTCCCCGGTCTAAGAACATTCATCTCCAACGAATGGATGATGTAATAATGAAGGGATGAATGATTTTTTTCTACCATAATATGTGTAACTGGTGTGACACCACAGCCTTTATCCCAAAGTGAGATCAAGAGAATTGGAGTGAACAAAAAGTTAACTATGCCATATCTTATTCTCCTCTCTTCCCCAATCATCCTACCACCTAATTACATAATCCCTAAAGCTCGAAAATCCTTGATGTCCTAGATTTTTCTTTGATGGTACATGATCTATGAAACCCCAAACTATTGAAAACCTGAAGTTGTTGGAGCTATCTAGCAAAAAGAACTAGTGAATCAACTTCACAATCAAGTAAAACTAGTCAAGAAGGACAGGATCAATGTCTTCCTCGCTCCTTAAAGTCGGTATGTGTTTTAATTTGTGTTACTTACTTTTGTTGTCTTGAACTGATTTTTTCTATTTATTGTGTCTTTTTACCGAAACTCTCCTCTCTGTTTTGTCCTTTTTTTCACCAACTCAATTCCCAATTCCCTAGGCACTCACATCTAGGTTGTCCTGTGTCACCATCCTTAAGTGAGCCTCAACCTCTAATAGTAGGAAGCACTTTGATGAGAAAGGTGAAAGTATTTGTTTCAAGCTACCAGGCTACCAGCCATTAAAAGCTTGCATAATATTGGTTGAACAACTTTGCTTCATTTGACAGAATAAAACTATAACATTCAGCGTTGGTATGAGGACAGCATACAGAGCATCAATAAGATTGTTACATTGCAAAGTAGGAATTATAGGTTACCAACCATAGAAATAGCCTTTATACATGCTAGGCAAATTCTGCATGGATCTGACCTTCCGCATACTAAGAAATGTGGGAACCTTTTAGACTAGGCTGTCTTGGTAATTTAAAGATTGTGCATGAATATGTTTTTTAATAAAATACAAAACACTCTGGAACAGTTTGGCCTCGAATATTTATTTACCAATTGAACATGTGTCAAAGAAAACTCAAAGCGTTATAGTAAAGGGCGCGTATAAAAGTATTGATATATCAAGACTATTATCAATAAAATACAGCAAATAGAAAACCTAGTGAACCTTGATCTAACCAAAGGGCAATAGAAATATTTACGTTTATCACATGAGGTTCATGTATCTCAAATGTGAACAAACGTCTGTGGTAGTATCAAATAAATTGTAGGCCATATAATAGTAATAATATTAACCTCGGGACTTGGTGTGTGAATATCTAATTTCAGACACTCTTTTTACAGCAACAAATTGTAGTGCTAAATTATTGATTCTGTGCTATTTCAGGCATTTTCCTACATCAGTCAATGAATTAGGAACTTAGCAATCTGATACTAATGCATACTAGGACCTCTAGGTAACGAAACAAATATGTGAATATCTTGGGATCAGAGACCATAAGAGGCAACTGCAATGAAAATAATCCACAAAATCTAAAAAATCATTCAAGAACAAAATTTATTCTTATGGACTCTAAAATATATTTGTTTTTGTCATGCAATTAGCTTTTCTATTGATTTTTTTATTATATAAGAACTGAAAATGAATAAAAACTTTTTTACTTGGCAATGGTGAAACACAACAAGCATGGAATCACTCATTGAGCAAAAAAGAGAATGGAAATTGCTGAAAGCACCATGGAAAAGTGTTGCATTGGTTAGAAGGTCTATATAAGTAAGAGGAACATTAAAAAAGTAGAAAGCAAAATACAGTTAGACAGATTGACAACAAGAGAAAGAGAGAGTGGTCCTACCTTTGCAACATCATGTTGCTGGCAATCCATAGCAGCAAATGCCACCTGCTCGTATAGGGTCCATTCTGCAAAATAAGAGAAACTGCTCTGAATATTGTTTCCCTCGTTGCTCAAATGAACTTTCCTATTTTCCCATTTTTTTAGTAACACAACCTCGTCAAACTAATAACAAATTTTGATTATGTAAAGATCTCTTAGCTCAATATCTGGGATGGGATGGGATGGGATGGGATGGGATGATGATGGTTAATACATGGTTCAAAATGTTTAAGCTTATCTTTTCCTTTATGACCTAAACTTGGCAGGCTCCATAGTTCAGATCTTTGGTTTTACCGGCTAATCAGCACAACTTGATTAGTTCCATAAATTGATTCATTACTCCCGATACTTAATAAGGTATCTGGTTAACGGCCATTTTCCTTGGCAAAAAGATTACAACATTAATAATTAACTTGCTTATAAGACTTGTTTCATGACAGTAATAGGACTTGTTCTCTGATGTCAAAATAACCAAGCACTGATTAGAAGAATTATGCTATTAAATTAATCTCCCCTTAAATACTGCATATCTGATTGTGATAAAATCCTCAGTTTTCCATAGGTTGCATCTTTAGCATTCAATTGTCCCGTAGTCTCTTTTTTTTTTTCAGTTGGTTGACTGGATCTACTATCGTGAGTTGAAGAGCCAAATTGCCACTTTTCCGTACATATTTGACCTAGTGGAACTCTGATCTTTACTCATAAAGACCTGTTTAACAGACAAGCAACAGTATACTTCGATTGATATACTGAGGTGCACCAATAACTCTGCAGTTGGTCTAAACGAAATGATATTGGAACCTCATGATCAAGCCGTGACACCCACATGGTCACTCCATTAGCAAGTACGAGAAGATCTCAATAGAACTGCACGAATTCTCATGAGATCGATCTCGTTTAAGGGAAAGAAGGCCTCCGTCGTGTCCGGACACGAAAAAATAACCAAATCAAGAAATTCAACCAACCTTCTCCTCCGAGCTTGGATCGGGCCTTGGGGTCGTTCAAGATCGAGAGGCCGTGTTTGAGGACCTTGTCGGATCGCCGGGCCTTTAGCTTGCGGACGAGGCAGAGGTACTCCTCCGCTCCTCCGCCGCCGTTCTCGACCTGGCTCTCGAGCCGATCCAACCGCGCCGCCTCCTCCGCCCGCACCATCCGCACGCGATCGCCGGCAAAACGCTCCTCCGCGGGCGAGAAAAAGGTGAAAGAGATGACCCAAAAGAGGAGAGCGCCGGCTGCGGTGGATCCAATCTCGTCATCAAGGGATCGATCGGGACCTATTTAATTCGGAAGATCCGATTTCTCCCTATCATCATCCACATCTCAGCCGCCCAATTAAATCGTCGACTAAACGAACGGATGGAATGAAATAACGAGAGGGATGGAGAGTCGAGACCCATCGTCGACACCGGATCCGACAACATCTCGGGTTAGTTACCGGATCCGGATGTGGAACGTTAGGGATTGCATTCCCGTGAGGGCTACAGGTCCAGCGCAACTGTCATTGAGATTCGTGCAACGAATTGATGGGCGGTGTGGATGCGTCGTGGATGTCTAGAGCTAAGAGCGTCATGATGAGATCAACCTGCGGAAAGGCTTACTCTTCCCAGACCATAGAGCATATTCTGGTAGCCTCAGGGCTGATATGATATGGTGCATTGCATCGACTCGATACCTTGGACTCGGATGGGATGATCGTTTGTTCTTGCATTGTCAGGGTTGATATAATATGGTGCATTGCATCATGGTGACGCCTTGGATTCGGATGAGATGGTTACTTGTTCTTACATTATTTGAAGTTATATAAGACGACGATCAACCTTCATTTGTATGTATAAAAATCAATCTTCTGACTAACCTCAAGGGTTCACCTCAAATACTCAACTCTTCATAATTTTATTCAACATTGACTTGAATTTCGAAGTGGTTGAGCATTCACGTAGGTAACAACCCCGTTCATCTCGAGTTAGAGTTGCCTTTAAGAATAAGAGAGACATAACGGATTTATGATCTTATCATATATATATATATATTTATTTATTTATTTTTTGACCGATGTGATTTAGATTATAGATTCTAGGAACGGAAACCGAATGAACAATTGACCCACTTGGAACTAAACCGTCGATGGATCAGAGCGAAACGAAACAGTTACTGCAACAAAAGCAACTTTGCTCGCGTGCCTCACGAAACAACTACAGGAGCACACCGTCTCGTCCGATCCGATCGGTCTAGAACCAAAAGAGTAGAATGTCAGTCATTCCATCACCTCCATTTCACATCACAAAGGATTTGCTTTCGAGTGTAATTGTTCCGGGTGGATATCCTTGCATTGGCGTTTGACACTATTAATGATCCAAGAAAAGTGATGCGGTCATTTCAGTGCTTCATGGTACTATGAAAACTCATATGCTCAGATCTTGTGCTTTGTGCTGCATGTGTTTGTTTGAGCAACAACTGTGCTCAGAATGCATAGATGTTATCAGTTCAAGGTCGAACACCATCTACCATGACTTGTAGGTCTGCTTCCATAGAAATAGCAGACTTTCCATTGCCGCGAGCTTCTCCCAGAAAGCAATAAGAAGCTGATCTGTTTCTCCATCCCTACCACGATGAATGCCACAACAAAATCCTTCATATGTTACTAACTAGGCATGAATCTGTAGGAGACTTAGCGTGTTCTTTGCATCATCTTCACCGTTAGGACAGTATATTATGGTGTCTCTCACCATCGAATGTTTCTCAGGATTTTGGAGGCACATAAGTTCGCTTCGGATGTGATGTACTGTAGTCAGCACCAAGGCGGTTGGATGAGACTTGAAGCGGCGTACTAGCGGGTAAAACGCTTGGGCGAAACAACAGGGACGGGAAAGAACCAACGGGGAGCATGGGCGACGTGCAGCTGTGTCACCCGAACAGCAAATACGGTATTTATTCCACGAGAAGGGCGAGCCCGGAGCGGGGCCTACCTCACTACTGTGGTGGTGGGGGTGGTGGTGGAGTCACATTGAACGGGAAATCCAGTTTCCTGCCTTGGATGAGATAGGAAAATTCCACTCTCGTACGTGAGATGCAGTTCCCGGGTGGCCCCCACTTCACCTCACTTCTCTCGCTCTTTTACCGCAGACGACGAGACGAAGACCGACCTCTGTCTCGGCGTACCTTCTGTCCCTACCCGAGGAACAAATCGGTCACCTTCTCCCCTACCGCCACTGACCCCCGTGCGATCGTTGGGATCGAGCCAGGTATCTCGCTCCGCCCCCTCCGATCCTTCTCCAGCCCCTAATTCATTGGGTTTTCACGATTTTTTTTTTTTGTGATCATGTGATTCGTCGGAACCCTAAAGCATTCGCCGTGGTATCTGCCCTAGTTGAAGTAGAAATTGATTTCTGTGGACTCTCGCTTGATTGATTAAATCTAAGTGTGGAGATCTTTGGATTCTGATAGTTCAGTCTTTTTCTTCTGTTGCCTTATGTATATCTGCTAATCTTTTGGTGTTATCTGAGGGTGACTTCCTCTTTTAGACTTTGAACAGGGAACTGTACAGAACGTAATATTTCGCTTCCAGGCTTTGTTACCAATCTAACATTCTTTTTCGTTCTTTGAGTTGGCGCTGCTGCTTTCCTGCAAAAGATTTTAGCCGTCTTGAATCAGATGTATCAAATTTGTGTTAATTGATATGTAATAGGAAGATAAGATAGTTGGAGGTTTGGCAAAATATTGAAGGAGCTGAACCTTTTTTAGGTGATAAAATTCGTTGTACATTGCACCTCCGGAAATGAGTTTGGACAATGAAGATCAGGAACTGCTCGAAAGAAAATATGTATCTGAAAAGTGAGCAACTCTGTTTGCTTGTTATGTATTAGTGTTTCTGCTGGCTACTTATGTTTTTTGGCTTCTTTCAGGCAGCCTAAAGTATCATATACAAGAGAATATCTTTTGTCTTTTAGCAACTTGGATATTTGCAAAAAATTGCCCAGTGGATTTGATGCTTCAATATTGAGGTACAGTTGGTTAAAATCTACTAAGAAAGTCTTTGTTTAATTTTTTTTTCTCCTTTTAACCATTTATCAGTGGTTTTGCTGCACTTGCTGTTATTTTCTTTTAGCAGTGAGTTCGATGAAGCATCAATTATTGTAAATGAGCAACAAAGAGGTGTTGGAAGATTAACTTTTCAGAGTACAAAGCACAGTGAGTATGGATCATCACCGCCAAATAGGTTAGAAACCACAGGTAGTTTTCCTCGAGGAAACTTTGGGAGGTGGGATGCACATTCGTCTGGAACTAGCAATAAAGATGGAGATGTTCAATCTAATCATGAAGGAAGTACTCAAGGTTTGTATGTTATCTATGTTACTATTAGTTGATAAAATTTCAAGTTGTTTTGATGCTGTAGCAGTGGCATAGTTTCATGTTGACATTATCAATACTGCAATTTTTTTTTCAGTGTTTCTTTTTTGTAGAATAATAATGTATGTGTTTTCGTCTCTTACTGTTCCCAATCCTCAACTTTTTGAAAATTGCATGTTCTGAACTCAGCAGTTGGAATTGCAGACCACATGGCATCATTTGTAATGCATATTGAAGTTCTACTGTCATCCACCCATGTTATTGATCATAAACCTTTACAAAGTCAAACAAAGTTTTTAGTTTCTATTGGAATTCAAGAATGCTAAAAAAGATACAGATTGGTGTATAAGACCTCATTGACCAAAAATAAAGAATGAACAGAACAGATATCATTAAAATGCACAAGTTTATATGATGTGACCCTCTGAATACTTAAAAAGCTTGTCAATAATGGATGTGAAAATTTCCATTTTTCTGCTTAAGGAGTATCTTATATTGTCTTTTAGTTTTGTTTTTCTTTTTATGTCAAATCATTTCATTTTCAACAAACTAAGTACATTTAGGAAATCTATGATTTACATTGTTTTCATAAGGAATTGGGTGGTCTGAATTTTCTCAGTGTTACACAGTAAGATAATATTGTGCTTATGCCTTCTCTTTTTATCTGCATGTGAAAAAGGACTTATGCTTAGATAACTATCTAGTTTGTTGTGAGTTGAATTTGTGTGTAAGCAAGTATTTTCCTTTTTTTCTTCTAGTAACAAATTTGTGATCCGTGGTACCTGTTTTATGTAATAGCCAACTATCGATAACAATATCTCCAGTGATGTCTATGATGGCATATGGTGTATGTACCTTGTGACAACTTATTGATATTTGAAACAGTTCATAAACTTGAGGACTATGGGAAAGGGGGATCAGTAATTATGTTTTAATGTCAATATCATGTATTGGTATTATTTGCTTTTGGTTTACATGATTTGTCATAAACTGCCATTGACCAAGATTTTCTGTTATTTAATTTACAATTAAAGGGAATATTAAAATTTGTGATACAAAGCAATTGCAAAGTGAACCAGACACGGATTGGACTCAACATGTGGCCAGCAAAGATATGGCCTTGTTTGGCCATAACATTGGGTCATCCTTCCATATATTGGACAACAACAGCAGTCTAGCATTGCTACAGTTTCTACTAGCCAATAAGGCGCTGAGGAACATGAGTTGGCACCTCGAGATTTACATGATCAGGTTGAGAACTAGTGGCATAGCAGTAGCCTTACTTTCAAGAGGCTTTGGGATGATGATTGCCAGCTTCAACTTGGAGTTCTACAAGCACAAGAAGAGAATTCAGCTTCCACAGAATTCCTATGCACAATAAGAGTTGAACACCAGCGGCCATACATCAGTTTAAAAGGAATAAAGGCCAAAAGCTTTGAGAGATGATCCACGAGTCCAATTGGAAAGGGAATAATGGTTGGCGACTGTTTGATGGGCAGCCAGACCCCAGTTCTCAACAATAAAGGTGTTAGCCAGTTTTGGGAACCAACCAGTCCCAATCGAACATGAGTTGGGACAGGTAGGGCCCTATTTGGACACCAGTAAAACAGTAGGGTGTTCCCATAGTTTAGCTAAGGCTCAATTAAGGATTTAGCAACAAGATGATTGTCCCACTTTAAATATGTTTTGGATTTAAATTACAGCTCAATATTGATGTAATTAAAATATTATAGTCTTATATTTACAGGATTTTGATTACATTAGTAGCGCTGTTGATCCAAAATATTATAAGGCCTAGCAAAGGCTTGAAATATATTTCATTATTTTATATTTATAGAGTTATAGTTGGTTTAATGGCCCTTGGGAGGCTCCCCTTGAAGTAGAGATGCATTAATATCTTAATTTTTTTTACTTTGACATTCTTTTTCTGCAATCTCCAGTGTTTCATAATCAGATTTTCTGCTCTATGAATTATCTCAATAAGGACTCAGTTTTGGTTGTGCATATGAACAGAATCAGTGCCTATCCTAGTCCAAGATTGGGTTCATTTTGGGTTGACGTCACAAATCTCAGTCCTTCCATCATCTTCTGGAAGGACAACTGTCAATCTGAGAAGCTTCTTGCTTCCTCACTTGTGCGATCTTGGAGCAATCTCATGATAAATACTGGGTAGAGCTTTCATGGCAATATACTAGATTACTAGAAGAGAAGAATCTGACTAACTATTTATGAATGTTGATCTTTATGTTGACTGACAGAGATTTTTTTCTGTTTTTAGAAGTCATGGTCTAATTCACCTGTTTACATGCTTGCTAAATAGGTTCTTGCCTTTTTATCTTTATAAACCGAAGTGGTTCTGCTACTCAAATGATGCAATTTTCAAATTCCAGACTCTGGTAGGCATTCTGGAACCCAATCTCGACGTTTCTTGCAACATCCTGAGCATGATGGACTTCTGGGAAGTGGTACATATCCAAGACCTTCAGGATATGCAGGATCCTCAGCACCGAAAGCTAGAATGGCTGGTCACTTTCAGCTTAATAGAACTCATGAACCTTATCAGCCCCCACGACCTTATAAGGTTAGGCTATCTGAGAATACAGATATAAAGTATAGTTCATTAAAATGTTCATTTTTCCTTATTCTCTTTATTTATAGTTTATTATCTTTGATCTTTTTCTGTTAAGTTCTGATTGTTCATATGAATGTCTTTCTGTCTCTATTGTCACATATATTGTCCTGATATTGGTCTGATCCCATAAAAAAATAAGATAATTTTATGAAAATATTCTTTGTTTCAGGCTTTACCATTTCAACGGAAGGATGATAAAGATTCATGTAATGATGAAACATTTGGTTTGGCTAATTATTCAAGTGAGGACAGAGTGGAAGAAGAGCAGAGGAGAAGAGGTACTTTATCGTAATGATGAAACATCAGTTCGTAATTACATTTGCTCAGCTTTATCTGTTCCTTGTTTAAATCTTTTAAGTAATGAGACTATATACTTTTTATTATTTGGTTTTCTTTTCTTCATTATATTGACAATGCAGAGTCCTTCGAATTGATGAGAAAGGAACAACAGAAAGCACTGCAAGGGAAGCAAAAGCAGATTCCTGATATCCAAAAAGAGAAACTTGATGCCGATATTATTGCATTACTAGAGAACTCGGCTGATAAGAAAAGCATATTGAATGAAACTCACAAGGCGGATGATTCTTCTTCATTGTCTATAAATGATTCTTCCAGGCCTCCGACTATGCGAGTGCCTCTATCTCGACCACTTGTACCGCCCGGTTTTTCTAATACAACACTGAACAAAATCCTTCCTATTCAGCCTTCAAACACTAACTCGTCGGAGGTACTAATACATAACCTTCTACGGAGTAACTGCTACTGAGAAATTTGTCATTTTTTCCTTAGGAACAGATAATACTGGCAACTAGATGTTTTAGATCTTGCTGTCAGAGTAAGCTGGGAAATGAATCTTTATTTCACCTATTAGTGGTCTTCTTTTACTCACAGTAGTGGTATATTCATATATTGGTTCAGCACATGGTTTTGGATCTTGATACTGAATCCTATACTGGTCCCTGGCTGGATCAATATGGGGCTGGCAAGTACTACATACCAACATGGTACACTGGCATAGTAGCTGGCACTGAGAAGGTGGGAGGAGGCTGAGAAGGAGAAGAAGAGGACGAGAACAAGGGAGAAGAGAAGAAGAGTGGAGGAGGAGAGGTACCAGGTGGGTGGCTGTGCGAGGTGAAATCAGGATTGAGAGAGAGAGAGAGAGAGAGAGAGAGAGAGGGCATTAAAAAAACGATGTCTGCATGCCAATTCAAGTTTAGATCAGCAAATGTTGCCCGATAGTATATGTCCATAAGCAACAGATTTTTTTAATAGCTATTATTATATTGTTTAACGAAAGATTCAGTTGTCATATTTATTGTGCTTTTCCTTGTCTGATGTTCTGCTTATCAATGCTGAATACTAAGCACCATGGGTGATGGCAAAAGATTAAATCATCCTTTAGTAGAAAGTCTAGAGAAATGATGCTTCCATAGCCTTCTATTTCTATTAACCACATCATTAAGGAATTCTCTTAATGGTTATACTCAAGTATTTATAATAACCTAGAAGCTCAGTTCTGGATCAATATTGTGTTTTTACCATCAGTCATCATTATAATTGGCATTACTGCCATGCTCACTTTACCTTTCAGGCTAGATTTGTGGATACTGTGGACAACCTTCCTCTAGATGGCACTGATAATGGTCAAGAAAAGAGGAACCAAACAGATCCATTCTTGAACAACAGAATGCTAAACAATGGCTCTATATCTGATGTCCTTGTCAATGACACAGATAAAATTGCGATTCCAGCATCAGGTCTTGAAGTTATGAAGCTGTTAGCAGATGCTGAAAACATATCCTGTGCAGCCTCTGGTCTTCACAAAACAAACAAAGTTTGTGAAGGAATCCTAGAGAATGATGATTCAGGCAAAAATGAGAAGACTTCTGAGATTACACACACACTTGTTGAGGATAGTTCTCTGTTAATTCTGGAAAAGTTGCTTGGTCATTCTCTGTCAAAAAGTTCTGGCAGTCCAATTTCCTCTGAGGTATATGATCATCTTTTCTTTCTTCTGTACATTTTTTTTATAAACGTTCTATACCTTCCTACCTTTCTTTAGATATAATGGTTGTCGTATGAAACTATGTATTAAATAGAACATGTGCTCATCAAATTGCTGTATTCTTTTCTTGTACATCATGCTCATTAGGTTCTGCTGTACCTGAAGTTCACCTATAGTGGGATATGAACATTTTCAGTTATTAACCTTCTTGAGAATGTTTTTTCCTGAATCAAACTATTATCATGAGGACTTCAAAAGTACATATGTTGAACATGGACACTCGTCAGATGCTTCCAGATAATGACTTTTTTTATCATTAACATTTATTTATGTTAATATATTATATACATAGAATACTTAACTAGTATGCAGAAAACTTTAGGACTTGTTGAAAATTGGCATATATGTATTTGAATTACTCTTATGAATATTTACTACCTGTTTATGTAGTTGTTATGATGCTTATATATTTCATACATGATGATCATAGATTGTCATATTATACAAAATATAAAAATTTCAATTTCACATGAAAATATACATGTATCAATTGCCATGTGCATGCTGTGTCATAGCTTTTTTTCACAGGATCTGCCATGTTTGTGTATGTGCATCTGTCCATGCTTCTTTGAGATCAAAGAGTTGGATGTGCTGTTTTACTTTTATTTGTGTTGGTGATAACTAAATGAATTTATGAGTTATGACATTACTCTAGTAGGGGTGAGGTATGTGCTCCACAAATTTGGAAAAAAAGCTGCATTTCAGGAGGATTACCGGCATTCAGAATTTTATAATCTATACTATCAAAAAGTATTACTTGTTTTTAGTTGCATCCAGAGAAAAACAATCAAGGGGCCCAGATGTTCAAATTGGGTTCCGCAGCTTAATTATCTGTATCCTAATCTGATCATGACTATGGTAATGTTCCTGTAGTCAGAAACCTAAACCCTGATTTTCCTGAGATCTAATAGACCAACTTTTGATGTGAAGAGGTCTATCAAGCTTCTGCTCGAGAATGCTTTGTGAAAAGTTCTTAATACATATGGAAAAACTTTGAGGACCACAAAGCATATTTCAATTTCTCATTTGTGTTTTTTAAGTAAAAGCTTTGAAATCAATGCAGAAGTCATGGTTGTCAAATACGTTTCTATATGTCTTTTTTATAAGTACTTGTGCTATATCTGGCAATTTCATAAGTAAATATTTTGCTTCCATGTTTCCTAAAGCAACTTTTCATTCAGTTCAGACTCATGAATTCTGACCTTTGGATGGTCCCTCCAGACTGACAGTTCACTGCCTCTCATACTCTGTGACAGTTCTTATCATCCGTCGTCCCATATTGATCATGCTTTCTGGAATATACTCATTTAAGTTCTAAATGAATATAAGTAGGAAAAAAAGTGCATGTTAGAATAACTAAGATACAATGTCATGAATTAAGGGTAAAAAGGAGCATATTAGAGAAGGTTCAGTGAACCCATATATTCATTGCTATTTTTTATTGCACAAATATCTAGAACTATTATTTTTTACTTGTAATTTGTTATTATAAAATTATTTGCAATCTGCATTACTCAATTATAGCTGTCATTTTTTTAGTCTTTTTTGAGCCAAATCCTGTTATCTTTTATTAGTAATTCAAGCAGTTGACTTGAGAGAAAAAAGCTGGACTTAGGGGTTTAGGCATTTAAGTGCTCCTGTGGTTGCTTGGCCTAAAATTTCAAAAGCTCTTGGTGCCTTTTGTTGGTGGGGGTAGCTGAATGGCCTAGGCAGCTGCCATTGACAACCTTTTCCTGCCATGACTTGTGCACTATGTCACAGTGATGTGCTTTGCTGGCCAAGTGTCAGTCAGCATTGTATCACAATGTAAATGTGTTTTGAGATATTCTTATACTAGTTGTTGACATACTTAGAATTTCTTTTGTCGACAGATCTATTATAATATGTCCTGACATATGTATGCCTTTGACATGAGCGCCATCATCTTCATGATTTTCCTCTCTTAAAACTTGTGTCACTTGTACATGAAACAGATTTTCTATTGTTTCATTGTTGCATAAAGGACATACGATTGAATTTCAGGTTAAGAATTCCCAACCATAAAGTTACAAGTAATTTGGATTCTTGCAATTTTGTAGATTGCTTATACTTTATTCACTTTTTTTATCTATTTGAATTGTCAAGAGTATTGTCTGTGTTTATCTCTTTGTTTATTCTACATACATATGCACATACAACTGTAATAATGACTTATATATGTCTACATGTGTGCCTGAGTATAGACACGAGAAAGTCTTAACCTATATATGACTGATAAGGAGCTTAAGTGACCAAATTGTTGTGTTGTTTTCCAGAATCAAGATTTTAAAACAGATGAAGAGACATGGGTTCCTACAATTTCTGAATCTTCTAAATTTGCTAGTTGGTTTGTCAAAGAAGGTAAACCTTATCCTGTTCATGCCTTGTAGGAGAATCTTGTTCTTTGCTTGAATGGTAATCTAATATTTCATATTCTGATGTCCTCACAGAAAACAATCATTTGGATGATTTCTCATCAAAAGACTTGCTCACTATGATTGTGAATAACGAGAACGTTGGGTCACCAGCTTCTGTGGATTCTTCTAACAAAGCGATTGAGCATATGGCACCAAGCTTACCATTCAAACATAGTGATATGACAAAGAAACTTGATGCATCTCCTGCACCTAGTCCTGTTGTACTCACATGTGAGGACCTTGAGCAGTTAATCTTGACTGACACTAAAGGCAGCAGTTCAAATCTGCCGCATGCTGTTCTGGGAACGGGGATGACAAAAGATGGAAAATTGGAACGGCAAAAATCTGAAGTTGATGATCATGCGTCACAACATCTTCTTTCTTTATTACAGAAGGGGACAAAGAAAGAGAAAGAGATGGTATCAGTAACATCTCCTGCTCTGGAAATTGGATCGCTTGAAAGATTTTCCATAACTGACACATGTTCTGGTGTTAATCTTGGGATTGTTGAGTCCAATTCTTGCAACTCTGAGACAGTGTCCAGCTCTGAGAAGAACCTAACACTCGAAGCATTATTTGGGTCAGCATTTATGAGTGAGCTCCAATCTGCTCAAGCTCCAGTCTCTGTACAAAGAGTTGTGGATGATGGAGTCAACACTACTGCCATTCCGACATCGCTTGGATTGCCATTTTCAAGTCCAGGTATTAGTTTCTTAACTTCTAATTCTCGTGATTATCAACCAAACAAGCCCATTCATCAAATAGATATGGTATTTTTGAACTTTGTTAAAGATGTCCAATGTATTCTTGGCGTTGGCAAAGAGCAAAGAAACTCTCCTGTTGAGGACTTGAAATTTAGTGCTGCTGATTTTGAAGAAAAAGCTCCAGAAACGCACTTGCCAGATGAGCATAGTTTGATTTCTGTGAGTGATTCTTTGGACGCTGTAACCTCTGACCCTTTTATCTTTTTGAATACCAATAAAAGTGAGCATCTATTATCCTGAAAAGAATGTTGAGCGTCTCAATGATAAATGCTATTCAAGCGATGCAGAATGCATCCGACCATCTGGTCTGGATGGCTTACCTTCTTTTTGGAGCCTGCATGACCTGGTTGGTTCTGATTCTTTTTGCCATCATTTACAGGGAATGACATCTTCTCAGTTACCTCATAGGATCAATCGTGCGAGGCCTCTTGACCCAGGGTTGGATCCTCTTAATAGGAATCAACAGATGAAGTCTATGGGTCCTGAAGGCATCCATCATGGCCCTTACCTTAATTTTCCTGAAAATATTGTTCCATATAATAATCCACATCATGGGAGCGATCCACGCATCAATCCTGCTGCCTATAATTTGATGTTGCAGCAGATGCCAATTCCGGGAAACTTTCCCCAACAGGTATTTCTTCAAGGTTTGCCAAGAGGTGTACCGCTATCTCATCCCATGAATCATATGCAAGGGTACATACCCAAGATCAGCAATGTGCACAATATGTCATTACATCATCAGCAGCCAAATTATGATGGCTTGGGAATGGGAATGCAAGGTAAAGTTTCTACTACTCTCCGTGTCTTCCCTATTGGTTTGGTTCACTAACGTTATAATTTAATTTTATTTGGAACCTTGTGTGACCCTGATGTGGAGCAGATTCCTAGTCTGCTTGTTGTTTGTATGAATTAAGAATGAACTTCAGTGGTATGGCAAGACTATTGTGGCTAATTCTTGTACTTGCCACTTTGCAGAAGTGTAGTAAAATTCAGCTGCATGACTGAAATGCACAGCAGTTAAGAGTAGATTGTCAATTGTTCAGTAATTGGATTTCATATTTTAGTACACCCATACTGTAATTGTATATAGGCAATGCCAGAGTGCAAACAAACATCCAGTACGTCTGAATGTTCTAGATCCTGCTATGTATTAGCCATTATGTCTTCGTGATCTCAGTAAAGTTCTAATGCATTTTATTTTTCTATCTTTTTGTTTATATTTGTGGATTAAGCCTGCATGTGTTTTCGTTTGTTTATATTTTCCTTTATGTTTATCTTTTTGTTTATCTTTTTCTATCTTCTTTCTGATATTTGTTATATTCTCCTTTTGTTTTCAACATGCAGGATCTCTTGTTGGAAGTGGCGGAAAAAATCATCCGGAGGCATTTCAGAGGCTGATCGAGATGGAACTGAGAGCTAATGCAAAACCAGTTCACCCTGCGGCTGCTGGCAACATTCCTGATATGTATGGTCCCGAATTAGGAATGAGCTTTAGGTATAGTTGACTATTAACAATGTAGTGCTTTCATATCACCAGAAGGTTGTTGAACCCCTTGTCTGCGCCTCGGTGGATGATGTTTTTTTTTTCTTTTTTTTAATGCTGGTGTCTTTTTGCATTGTGTATGATAGCTTTTCGAATAGCCTCAACAGGAGGTCTGTGTATGTTGAACTCTCCCCTCCCAGAAGAAGAACAAAGAAGTAGGATGTAGTTGATGGCGATCCAGATGAGAGGGAGTCGGTTCTTTTTTTGTACTGTGTCAGTAGCTCATTAGAACAAAACTTTTTAAGGTTCTGCTCTAAGCCTCTAGACTGTTTTTGTGTCGGCAAGAGGACATGGTAGGGTTTGATATCGGTGCAATGCTAAAACTCTTTTTGCAGAGATCATAGCTGATCGCCATGCAGTTGGCACAGCTGCGTGCATGCTGTACTTACTGTGTCGTCCAGGTTTCGTGTTCTGTTCCTTTGCATGGGCGTCATGGTGCCTGATAAATTCTCAACTGTTTCATGGATCACAATGTTTCTGTACCGTTATGGCTGTAGTTGAAAACATTTATATTAAATCTAAAGTCTCATACCAAAATAAAATAAATTTATAAAAAAAAAGGTGTTTGAGAATTTGCTTAAGATTTCAAGCCAATTGTTAAAGAATATTATAGATAACTCTCAACGCCGAGTCCATTGATGCAATGACAACGGACGATGACGCGTTCATACAACAACGAGTGCTCACCGAGGAATCCGTCCTGCGGACATTTTGGCTTCGGCGGATGTAAACTGCGACTGCGGCGATGGCGCATAGGGACCGCCAACGACGACGTAGCACATGACCCATCTGCTTCTTCTTCGGGTGGTCTTCTGCATCTTTCAGCATCAATGTCTGTCATGATCACGATGCAAATCACGCATTTAAACCTACAACAACCCGGGGGAGGTCACCCTCAAGCTGTTTAAGGTAGCTTCACATTCGCAATGTATGGAGTGCAAGCAATGTATACTGACCTGAGAGTCATTTTTGTTGGTACAATAACTATAGCCCTATCAAGATATCCCTACTGCCCCCTTCACTTCCCACCCAGTAAGGACATCATCCAATCATGGCAATTTTCCACGCCAGCATCCAAAGAAATTTAAGTTTTAGAGCAAGCATCCTTTCTAGTCATGTATAATATCACTTCCTAAATGAAGCAAAGGTGCCCTCCAAATACATCGAAAGTAGGAAGCTTCCCCTTCGTGTTTAGAAAGGTATCCTAAAGCTGAAAGTAATATATATAACAAAATAACACTGATGATAAAATTACTGAGATATCAGTGACATTATTTGATTATTAGGAAAGATTCATTTGTCAAGATTGACTAAAATATCAGTCTCACATCACTAAATTACTATTCTAATGACAGTGAAAGATCACCGGGAATGGGCTGAACGCAATGGCAAAAACTTGATTTGACTTTTCGTGTTATCTTAGACTTGAATTGCTTGTGCTAAGCCCTTGAAGGACTCATATAAAATTCTTCAAGAAATCTAATACCTGAATCTTAATCACAAGAAGTTATTCCTCCAAGAATAAGGTATGATTGCTGTTTAGTCCTACATCCGCTCGGATACCATAATGAATCCATTTGACTCGTCTAATAAGATTAATTAGATCAGAGTATACTAGTAATCACACTCTCCCACGCCCATGCCAAGCTCCGTACGCGACGCACCTTCCGCCATGCACGCGCACACAACGCGGGCAGCTTCACAGCGTGTGCACGTTTATCGCGCGACCAAGACCACCAAAACCAACCCGCCGCCTGCTCACCCGCTTCGCCCGGCTGAGCGAATCCTAGGGACCCCACTTGTGTCCGATCCATTCAGCACAGGAGTGGGTGGGAACCGGGTAAGGTAGAGAATCTTCTGCTCAACGAGATTTCGCGGGAATTCCTCTGCTACCGGCGAATGTCCATGTCGGAAGAGACAAGTGTCCTCGCCATTGCGATCCTCGGATGCGTGTCCTTTTGTGAGCATCTCCACCGTAAAGCGGCCAGGGTGTCCCACGGTAACACTTTCCCATCGCTTCAAAGACTTGAATCCCGAAGAGTAATTCCAGAGAGAGAGAGAGAGAGAGAGAGAGATAGACCATAACACGCAGTAAGGATGTCTTTATATAGAGACCACGAAATCTTCGTGTAAAGACTACAAGACCGGTGGTTTGAGGTGTGGTTTGGTGGCTGAGGCACCTGAGCTCGTGTTAGGTAGGAAAGGAGGAGGTGGGTTCATGGAGGAACTCTTCATCATCTCCGGGAACTTTTTGGTGCAGGTCACGTATGGGGTGTACATGGTGTTCCTGAATGGCGTCTTTAATGCCGGCGTCAACCCGTTGTTCCTCGTTGTCTTCGGGAACTCGGTCACCGCCGTGGTCCTCCTCCCCTTTGCCCTAGCTTTCGAGAAGTGTGTTGCCTCTCTGTTGCGGTCTGGTACCTGTTCTACGCTTGGGACTGATGCCCTCTTTATTGCATACACAGGAAGAAATGGCCGACCAGGTTGAGTGCCACGCTGTTGTCTCATTTTCTTCTGCTTTCCTTGGGAGGGTAAGGATTTCTGCATGTATACTTCCTAATTAGCATTTCTTAGAAATAATTGCTGAATCTACCTGCATGCCCACCCTCTCTCTCTCTCTCTCTCTCTCTCTCAAGTTTTCTGTGCCCAACTGTTCCCATCAAGGCCAGAGAGATGCGAATCATTTATGAACTAGCAGCGATGAATATATGAAGAATGTCACAAGTGAGATTCTAGTGAGATTAGGAATCGATAGATGAACTTAACTCTGTATCTTGTGCTGCTCATCAGGGTGACCTTATTTCAAGCTCTAATGTTGGTGGGAATCAAGAAAGCATCTCCAGATGTTGCCTCTGCAATGCCTAACTTGACTCCTGGTCTCATCTTCATAATTTCAGCCTGCCTCAGGTACCCAATAAACAAGTTTATGAGATCTGAAAGCATGCATGTAAGCTTGCAATACTTCAATCGAGGGTTTTGCTTATGATACTGACAAAGCAATGTTTGGGTGGTCTTGCAGGTTTGAGAAGTTTGATGCATGTTGCTGGTACAGTAGAGCCAAGATCATGGGGACTCTGGTGTGCTTGGCTGGGGTAGTCACAATGTGCTTCTTGCAGGGCACATCTGAGACACCAAGGTTGGCAAACAATTGGTCATTTCTCTTGGCTAAGCCCTTGACATTGGACAAGGCCATCAACAGAGACTGGGTGCTTGGCTGCTTCTATCTTTTGGCAGGGGTTTTTATCTTGTCCTGCACCACTGTTCTGCAGGTTTTCTTTTTTCTTGTTGCTAGCTTTCAATCCTAATTTTGTTACTTAGTCAGTCACAATCTTAGCTTTCAAGATTTAGTAATTTTTATCAGCAACTGAAGTCTCATGTTTCTCCTTTTCTATCTTTTATACAAGTGGTTAATTTCATTTATTTAACCAGCATATTAGTGTTTATGATAATGATGCTTATTGTGAAGCTAAACAAAAGCTAATTAAAGGGGGAAAAAAAAAACCAAAAGCTTAATTATACAGAGGAGAAATAAATGGTTGCAGATGTTGATCAGGGAGAACAGAGGATATATATGATGATCAACTATTTTTATGCAAAGATTTTTTATGGGTTTCTTGATATTTCTTTCTAATACCAAAGGAAGTACAATGAAGAGCAATCTGGAGTTGAGCATGACAAACATGTATGCTGCTTGCAGGCTGCAACCATGCTAATATTTCCAGCACCCTTGTCCTTGGTTGTCATAACCTCTGTGATGGGCTCCTCTCTCACTGCACTGCTGCAGCTCATAACTGAAGGCAAGATCAGTGTTGGTCCTACCACCATGAGCTTCACAAGCATTGTGGCAATTGTGCTTCTGGTATATGCTATTCTCTCTGTATTTTTCTAGTCATCTCTGTAGCAGCTTGAGCGCTTATTGAGGACTGATCTCATGTAGCACCAAAACATTCTTTTTTCAGCCATAATTGGTGATAATTGTGGTTCTTATGGCATGCAGGGTGGAGTTGTGATGGGCACATGCATGGCATTCCAAGGCTGGTGCATCACTAAGAAGGGTCCAGTCCTGGTTTCCATCTTCTGCCCCATCCAAACAGTCAGCACTGTTGTTGTTTCAGCTGCACTCTTAGGACAGATCATTAGCCTCGGAAGGTATCAGTGTTTCCAACTCAAGTATAATTCCTGCAGCTCCCATTTGTAGACTTTTAATTAGCATAGTTGTTATAGCTTTATCGAGTATAATTCCTGTAGCATGGTGATGGAAGAAGAGTCCTGACCAGAGAGCACATCATCCTCTTTTGCAGCCTAGCAGGAATAGTCCTCATGTTTGCAGGACTGTACATTGTTTTGTGGGCAAAGAAGAATGAAACTTTCAGCATGCTTGATGTGGATGCTGAGCCAGAGGTGCTTGTTGAAGATGTTGAGAAGCCACTGCTGTCTTGACTCCAGGGGCAAGTAGAACTAGTGTGAGATATGCACTAACTCGGTCATAAAATGCAGAGTCCATGAGACCTGCTTTGACAGGGTTCTGCCTTGATGGAGGAGAAGAATGAACCATACCTTATCTGATGTACTCGGAGCACCACCATCATGTAAAGTCTAGCTTCTTTATGCAAATCATATGATAGTTTAGCTAGTGATCTAAGATTGGGCTATGAAATGATTTGCCACGAAGATTATGGGTTGCCACATGGCGGGCGCCTCCACCGCCGCCAGCCTCTAGCGCCCTTGCGCGTCGCTCGTGCCACTGAAAAGCCGACGCCCTGGATCGCGGCATGCCGTCTTTGCATGGTGGGAACAGCGGCATAGCTGCCATGGGGGCGGCGGAGGAAATGCTGCCCTCTGAGGGGGTTGAGGAAGGAGTGCATGAAGGGCAAAGGTGGCCTTGAGAACCAGGAAACCGCCTCTGGCTCGGCACGTTGAAGACGGCGCTGGAGGCGGGCGTCTGTGGCCGGCTTCTAGGAACACGAATCATAAAGCTATCGGACATGACCAAAACAAACGGCCCATGATTCACTGCCGGCAAAACAAATGGGTCGGATTGGGTTGGGTCGAACAAAATCGAGCTCAACACAGACTCAACGCAAACATGTTGACTTGACCCAATCTTCGTCATTTTAGCCCATAAAAAATCTTGACCCAATTTGCACAGTAGGTAGGTTGCAATGAATGTTTTACGTTTATATCAGCATTAGGAGAATTTAGATGCGTGATTTGGTCGAAAAAAAATTGATCTTATTGAATGTTGTCTATGTTGGACTGATGGCCCATATTCAGCCCATGTGGGTTTTATCAGCCCACAGCCCACTCCTCCTTTTAATCTAACCCTAATTAAGATTAGGGGGGTGTGGTGACTGCGTTTTAGAGGCAGATTAAAGCTATAAAAAGGCAGCAACGAGGTAGATCTTTGGAGCCACGAGATTCCAAAGAGATGAAGGAGAACAAGGCAGAAAAGGAAGAGAAAGAAAGGAAAAAGAAGACAAGGACAACGCAGAGACTGTTCATCTAGCAGTGTTCTCATCTCAAGTTAGATCAAATCTATAGTAAGCTCTTGCTGTGATTACTTGGGAGTTTTTAGATATTGTGGGTAGTGACGTGATCCTTGTATCCCAGTTATTCTCTTGTGGTTGTTGCTAGGGTTTTAGGCAAGAGATTGAGATTTGTACATTCATTATTCTCATAGTGGATTATCTCTAGTTTGCCCCGTGGTTTTTACCCTTCACATTGAAGGGGTTTTCCACGTATATCTTGGTGTTCTGTTTGATTGTGTTTCCATTTTATTCCGCTGCGTATTTTGATCTTCTAGTATTTATTCCTATACAAAGGTTATTCCTGTTTATATCCTCATCAGTCTATTTTGTCTTACTATCTTAATATCTTGAGAGAATTAATTATGGGGCGACCATAAGGTCCAAAAACATGATTGGCAAACGTTAGCTCATGTGAATACTGTTGCCTTTGATTGATGAATGCAAGTCAAGTGCATGCAATTTCGGTAAGCCAAACAAAATAAATGAGACCACATTGTGTTGATTAATATCGGGGATGGAGAGAGCATTTTAAAATTAAAAAATTAAAGATTAACAATATATATATCAGAAAAGATAAACGTGGTTTAATAAATTTCACCTAGATTTACGAAAAAAAATTAAATTCTTCATAATGTGAGATTAATTATAAGACATTCAGCTATTCTCACTCAAATATTACTTTTTATAGAGTTTCTCACATGAATTTCAAAAAAATTATACTTGTTTCTCTCACCCTCTATAAAAATTCTACAGAGTTTACACTATAGAGAGAGAATATGGAAACATAGAAAGGATTTCTCATATGTTTTGCTTTTCTCATATCAAAACTTAGGGATACATAAGAAATTTATAGAAGAATAAAATCTTAATTATCAAAGTTTTCTTCTTTCACGAGAACACCTCGTAGTATTAGGATTCTTTATCCCATTAGGATGTTGATTTCAGAAATCCCAAAATACTTATCAATCTCAATAATTAAAAATAATATCTTTGATCAATGCACTCAAATATCGACCTATCACTAACATGACTAATTCTTTAGGATTCATATATTAAAAAATTGATCAATCGATCATCAATGTTTTTTTTTTATCACGAAACATCGTGGATCCATTCCTATTTATTTAAATATTTTTTAATAAAAATAGCAAAAATAAGATTCAAACTAAAATATTTTTATAATCTATTAAAAATCTTTACCAGCTTAGTTAGTTGGCATCCTAAATGATTTTAACTGTAAGATTAACCACTATAGTCATCAGATGTGCCAACTGTGCTAAGGTTGGTTGTTTGTCCAAACAATTAATCAAAATTGGTAGGAAGTGTCATCTTCATGCCAAGCATGAGCTTTAGCACTAAATTAATTTAAATTAAATAATGATCTTCTATCAAATTAAAAGATGATTTATTCTATCTAGATATCTGGATTGATTAGTGTGACATTACATGAGTGATAAATCTCAAATTTGAGTGGAAGTGTGAGTGTCATTATTTGATTTGTATCATTTAAATTTTTGCAACACTAGATGATGATAAAATGTAGACTGGTTGAAGTTTTGTGAAGGCTTATTCAAGCAATATCATGATGATTAAAATATGGAATTTAGTCACAAAAGACCTCAAACAAGATCATATTCGGCCAATTACTAATTAGCTTCAAATGCATGCATCTTTTAGCAAGGCCTCAGCATCATCCTAAGTGTAGAGAGAGAGAGAGAGAGAGAGAGAGAGAGAGAGAGAGAGAGAGCATATAATTAACATATGACCTATTCTTATTCACCTAGGGAGAAGATGTCTCCTGACCAAGGACATATCTTCTCAGGGCATTTTCCTAAGTCATCTCATCCACCAACACATCAATTACTCAAACATTTCATGCTCCAAGAAGTCACTTCAAAGAATCTATTCCTCGTGAGACAATTGAGACCACATGCATCGTTGAGCATGCATGATAACATGAAAGAGGCCATGGATCACAATCTTCAAGTCCTACAAGTAATTTGTCCCCTTCCAAGACGACTCTATCATGATCATCATCATCATCATCATCATCATCATCATAGAGAGAGATAGAGAGGGAACCTAATCTTATTGACCTAGGAGGAAGGGGTCTCTTCCAATTGCACTTTCCTTGGTCATCAAACATTTCATGCTCCCAGAACACACTGGAGCCACATAAATGCAGATAAGATATCATGTTGTCACATGCAAGCATAATTAACTTTACTAGGGTCATCCAACTGAGCACATTAACTCAACCTGTTCTTTGGGAGGTGGGCAAGCATTGGGGATTACATGAAAGGCAATGAGGTCACCCATATCCATGTCTGCCTACTAATTTCCTATCCATGAGATCTATATTTAATATACTTATTACAAATTAACTAACATAATTAAGGTTCTTATATAATTAACAATATTGTTTTTATCAATTCAACAACAAGCTAACAATAATCATTATCGTTCTGATACTTTATAATTAAATTTATATGAATTTAGATACAATCTTAAACATCTCTTGATGATAAGTAAAGAATATTGGTGGAATACTTGCAAGCAAAGTCATTTCCTTTGGCACTTGTAAATTCTTGATTCAATTATCAGATTGCAACTTCTTGTTTCTTTTTAGCCTTCAAGAGTTACATGTTTCTTCTTGACTTCATTTGGAAGCTTCAAGTGCATAAAGATGGCAAAGATAGATTAACAAAAAAAACAAGACTTTTTACCTAGCTTTTTTTGTTTGAAATCTAATGCATCACTCCATCATCATTGAAGCTGGTGTTTATAATTGAATAAAATATATAATAAAATTAATTAGATTCTGATGATAAATATTGGTTAATAGAAAAAAATCTATATTATAGTAGGATTCCTTAGGGGATGTTGTTGATGGGAGGAACTCTCCTAATAACTTATCTTAGATTCTCTGCTCTCGTCTATAAATAGATAGGACATTTAAGGACTAGACGAGATATGTTGTAGAGGACGTAGTTGAGAGATTACGGTTTTTCTCTCAACCCCCCTAAACCATTAATAATAGTGGTACTGTAAAAAGATAGGAAGAGAGGAGGAGTATCTAGTTCTCTTTGCAAATCATCGTCATTGTGATATTCGGATATGGAGGACAGTACATTTGCATATCAGACAGAGATCTTTTTTCAAATGACATCGAACGATATGCATCATAAATCTGATCTAATATTATTTAATTTCAATCCTAGCATAAATTTTTTTTCGCATTATATGTAGCATATCATAGATTTTATACTTACAATTGGCATTAGAGCCTAGGTTCTTGAGATCAAATACATTAGATTTGTTTACGATGCTTCAATGATATATATATTTTGTCGATCTAAATTCCTATCTACTTTGTCTTGTCGTCTGCTTACAGTGATGTTAGATTCTTTGTAATGCGGTCTTCGATGATAGCGAGGTAGTGACGGTGGCTGTGCAGCACCGTTGTCGTTGGCAATTGCACTGACTGCAACAACATCATTGCATGCGGTCGCTATGACAGACTTGCTGCAGTAGGCAACTGCGTCGAGCAACACGAGGATCACAACTGTAATAATTGTCGTAGGCGAGACTGCCAACTGCGAGTCGCAATTGATCGCACATTGCGGTAGCCGTGTATAAGCGCGTAGGCAATCGTGCACAAGCGACAACGCGCACACATGACGACCACGTAGCAGCGACCGCGCGTGAGCAGAGGCCATGTCCAGGGGGTGATGGTGCGTGGGCAGTAGCCGCGTCTAAGCGACAACCTCGTATGGGTAGATGTCGCCCCCAAGTGGTGGTCAGACAAGCGATAACTGCCCGTCGGCAATGGTCGCACTAGCGACACTGCCCACGTGTAGAGGCGGTGGCCGCATGCAGGGCGACGAACCTTCGCGGGCAGACGCCCCTTAGGGTTATGATAAAATTACATATTGACCCCTATAATTTTTATTAATTCTGTTTTAATCCTTTTTTACAGTTCTACCCTTTATAAATCTCATAATTCTAGTTTCTGTCTATCAACAAATTTACTATTATACCCTTATGATATTAAGAATTTCTAATTTGTATCTTTAATTATAAAATTGATTAATATAATTTAATTAAATTTGATCATGATTATATTTTGACTAGATATTGATTGAATTTAGTTTCGATCAAATTTAAAAATGATTAAATTTTGATCAATTTTTAATTTTTATCGACCTCTTTAATTGGGTTGATATTTAGCTCAATTTTGGGCTTGCCCAAATTAAATAAAATAGATTAGATTAATTTAACATTTTATGTGGAAATAAAAAATGTAAATTACTATTTCTTTTATAGTTTTCTCATATGATTTATTGATTGCATGTGGTAAATAAAATCTAATTATTATTTTTAGATATTTATTTGGTTATTCACACACACACATATATATATATATATATATATATATATATGTTTGAAATTATAAAATAATATTTATCTTTCAGGCCCTTTATGATTTTATTTCATCATGATTACAGTTATCATATGAGTTTTTTCTTTTGCTAATTAATGTTCAATAATTATTACAGTTGTTATTTTATTATTAAACTATTTCAATATAAATTTGATTAAAAAATTTGATTAATATTATTTGTAACTCATCTCTCTAAGTTTTCTCTAGTAGCTACCAAAGTGGCATGAGATGATAAACTTATGGGATGTTATTATAATAAAAGTTTTATCATTTATAGGATATTTTAAACTATATATTACATTATTGTATTGGTCGTATAGTCACCAAATTAGCCTAGATCAATAGTTTATAAAATTACATTAACGAACTAGTCCTAAATGATATTAAGAAAATAATATTCACAATGACACACATAATTAGGGGATTTAGATAATCCCAATGGAGAATCTACTTCAAATAATTATGTGATAAGGTAGGATGATACTGTTTTGGATAGCCTTGTAGGTTAGGGTTGTATACCCCAAGGTAGCAGTATTATTCTACAATGATGGTATCAGTCCTCCGTATGTGATCTTAAGTGAACATTAGATATGTCAATATTTTATTTAAAGATGAAATATGGATGATATCAATAATTCATCATATTTTAAAAACTCAAAATATTAATGTTATTTTATATTTTGCAGTGGTACTTCCGTCTATATATTCTCATGCTTTCAATGTTCTTATACTATCTGGATTAAATTATTCAAAATGGTTAGAGCATATGCAATTCACACTAGGTATATTAGATCCTGACTTAGCATTACAAACTTGACTGATGAAAGTACTATGGAATAAGTTAATGAAATGAAGACTTGGGAAAGATATGATAGACTTAGTTTAATGTATATAAGAATGACGATCGTAAAAACATAAAGATTTTATTACTGATTGCAACTAGTACATGGGAATATTTAAATGTTGTTGAAGACAAATTTAAATCTATTGATATGTCATTAGTTGACACACTAATGAAAGAACAGACTACGATTCAGTATGATAGCACTCGAGGAATTCAGGATCACATCATCGATATGGTTGATAAAGTTACAAAATTTAAAACATTAGACATGAATGTTGATGAGTCTTTCCTCATGTAGTTTATTTTTAATTATTTTCCTTCTCAATTTGACTTATTCAAGATTCACTATAATATAAATAAAGATAAATGCGACTTTGAATGAGTTAACTAGTATGTATATTTAGAAAGAATTGAGATTAAGGCAGAAAAATTTATATAATATTATGACTACTACTCAAGGAGTTGGTAACAAGAAAAGAAAATTGAAGCATCATCCATCAAAGAAATTTATCGGGTCTAGAAATGTTAAACAAACTAATGAAAAGAAAACTATTATAGTAAAGTATTTATTTTATGGCAAGAAAGGATATGTGAAGGAGGATTGCATTAAACGTAAAACTTGGTTCAAAAAGAAATGTATAAACTCGATCTTTGTATATTTTGAATCAAACATTCTAGAAGTTCTTTCTAATATTTGGTGGATTGATTTTGGTGCTTTAACTCATGTTACCAATAATATAAAGAGATTTATTTCAATTCAAAAATCAAAAGAACATAAAGAATTCATCATTATAGAAAATCATCTCAAAGCGAAAATGATGTTAGTGGGGACTTATCGCCTATGCCTAGATACGGGCCATCTAATGGATCTTGTTGATATATGTTATGTTCCTACTATTTCTAAAAAATTAGTTTCTCTATTTAGAATTGATAAGTTAGGATATTGTCTTTCTTTTGGTAATAGTAAACTTAGTATATTTTATGATTCAATAAAAGTTGGTTCTAGAATTCTGTATGATAGTTTATATAGAATTAATTTAAATCTTAAGTTTGCAAAGACATTATTGACCTTGTAATCAAGTGTTGGATTGAAACGTAGTTTCAATAATGAAATATCTTCTATAGCATAGACTTAGACTTCACTGATTTTAATGTTTATATGAATTACATTAAAGGAAAGCAAACTAAACATACAAAGAAAAATGCCATAAGAAATAAAGAAGTCTAGATTATTCATATTGATATCTGCGAAACACTCAATATTCTCTATTTTAGTAGAGAAACATATTTCATTACATTTATATATGATCTGTCTAGATATGACTATGTTTATCTAGTATATGAAAAGTCTCAAGTCGTTGACACTCTTGAAATATACATAAATGAGGTCGAGAAATAATTAGATAGAAATGTTAAAATTATCAGATTTGATAGGGGTCAGAATATTGGTCATTTTATTATATTCCTAGAACAATGAGATATTTGTGCTCAATATGCCTTACCAAGTATGCTATAATAGAATGGTGTTGTTGAAAGGTGAAATCATATCTTTATAGATATAATTAGGAGTATGATGAGCTATTCCTCTGTACCTTAGTTAATGTGGGGTGAAGCTCCAAGGACAACCATGTATATTTTGAATAGGGTTCATGGTAAGTCAATTTCATCAACTCCGTTTGAGTTGTGGACTAGTAGAAAATCCAGTCTGAGATATTTATATATTTAGGAAGTGTCTTATAGAGATAAGAGTATTCAATCTGTATAAAAAAAAAATTGAATTCAAGAACTATTTTTAGATATTTTATTGATTATTTAGATAAATCAAAGGGATATAAATTTTATTGCCCTATTCATAGTATAGAGATAGTAGAATATGGTAATATAATATTCTTAAAAAATGACAAAATCAATAGGAGTGAAAAATCTCAAATGATCAATTTTGATATTGAGGAGATTTAGGTTAATTCTCTCGTATCATCTCCTATTCGAGAAATTATTGTTTCTCAAATTAATGAGAGAATTGATGAGCGTGAACAACAAAATAATATCGATGAACCCTCATATGATGTTGATGTCGTCGTTGATGATATTATAAAAAAATCACAATTGATAGCTTTGAGAAAATCACAAAGAAAAATGAAATATATCATTTCTAATGATTATGTGGTATATCTACAATAGTCAGATTATGATATAGGAATAAAAAGACTTCTTATCGTTTTCACAAGTTAACAATTCTGAAAAAGAAAAAAAGGTATGATGCAATAAAAGAATAGTTAAAATCAATAGACTAAAATAGTATTTAGAAACTTATTGAGTTGTCCAATAATTATAAGAGTAGTTGTAAATGAGTTTTTAAGACAAAATGTGACACAACAAGTAATATCGAACGATATAAAGTCAAACTTGTGACCAAAGGTTTTTCTCAGAAATAAAGCATCGATTACAACAAAACTTTTTTTCCAGTTTATAAAAAGGACTTGTTGAGAATCATCATGGCATTAATAGCTCATTATGATCTTGAGTTATACCAGATAGATGTAAAAATAATATTTCTAAACAAGAATCTGTATGAGAAAATCTATATGGAATAATTTAAAGGATTCATAGAAAGGGGAAAAGAAAGTTGGACTTGTAAACTTAAGAAATCTATTTATGACCTTAAATAAGCTTATAAACAATGGTATATAAAAGTTTCATGATACTATTATTTTCTTCGGATTTAAGGAAAACACTATTGATCAGTGCATATATATATGAAGGTAAATGGGAGAAAGTTTATTATATTGGTTTTATATATGGATGATATTTTGTTTATTAGTAGTGATATTGGTTTATTATATAAAACCAAGATATTTCTCGACAAAAAATTTAAGATGATTGATATAAACGAGTCAGTATAGGTTATTGGCATTGAGATATTTATGGATAGATCTTAAAGGTTATTAGGACTGTCTCAGAAATGATATATTAATTATATCTCGGAGAGATTTAATATGCAGCTTTGCTTAGCCAATAATACACTTATTAGTATAGGTGAAAAATTCAACCAAATTTCGAGCTCGAAAAATGACTTAGAAAGAAATCAAATGAAGAATATTCTTTATGGATGCACAGTTAAAAGTCTATTATATGCTCAAATATGTACAAGAGCATATATTAGTTTTGTAGTTGCAATGCTAGGTAGATACCAAAGCAGCCTATAAATGAAATATTGAAAATTTGTAAAGAAAGCAAGGAGATATCTGCAGGGGATGAAAGATTATATGCTCATATATAGGAGATCAGATCAGCTTTAAGTGATGGGATATTCATATTCTAATTTTGTAAATTGCATTGATAGTAGAAAGTCCACTTCAGAATTTGTATTCATGTTAGTTGGTGGGATAATTTCTTGGAAAAATGTAAAATAATCACCTATTGCATCATCAACAATAAAAGCTGAATTTGTGACATGCTTTAAGGCCACAAATCAAGTTTTATGGCTACGAAATTTTATCTCAGGATTTGGTGTGCTCGACTCAATTGCTATGCTGCTGAAGATATTTTATAATAATATCATAGTAGTTTTCTTCTCTAAGAATAATAAGTATTCTAGTGGTTCCAAGCACATCGAGATAAAATACTTGATAGTTAGAAAAAGAGTTCAGAAATAAAAAGTGTCAATTGAGAACCTAAGCACCACTATGATAATTGTTGATGAAAGTTTTATAATATAAATTATTTAAAGAATATATTCTTAGAATGGGGCTTGTGAGTAATATATAAAAGATATAGTGATGTATGTTTACGTGGATGCTGTTATTGATATTTCTTTTGCATAATTAAAGTTATTTATTTTTGTTATCCTGTTTATATATATGTTTATGTATATTATAGTTGAATGTAATAATAGGATTATCTTGACCAAATAAATTATATGGTTAATATGGACTATATAATGAAAGACTAATAATATTATAGTATATAGAAGAAAGTGTGGAATTGATGACATACAATCGTTTTGACTCGTATTGATAGTTGAACTGAATATAGTATTATTATATTTATTGATCATATTAGTTTATTTTTAAAAATTTATGAGTATGTATAAAATACTTTTCAAAATTTTTTCATGATCCAATTAGGTAAAATTATTTTCAAACAAATTTTATTTTATCTGTTTTGATTTTGAATACTTTTTAATATGTGGACCAAGTGGTTGCATGGTGCAGAAAAATGGCTGAGAGAGAAAGGTGCTACAGTGACAGTTCATGTACATCCCTATGTGCCCAATCCATTCTGGTGGTGATGATGCTGCATGCTAGCATTCATGTGTCACCTTTGGATGTTGATGTTGGAGGTATTCTAGTTCCAGGTTTTGGTTGGGATGTGGCCATGAACAGGGTTGGCAGCGTGCACTCGCATGGCCTTATCTCACACAAGGGCTTGAGAGAGAGAGAGAGAGAGAGAGAGAGAGAGAGGGATAGCCAAATTGCCCTAAACGCTATCTTCCTTTGACACGAAAAGGTTAGGGATCCATGCACATGCCTCTCCACTCTCAAACGAGTTGAGAGTGGGGCTCAATCATCACTCCCTTTCATCTTCCGAAGCAAATGAGGGATCATCGAGTAGTTTGTGTTGTGGATCTTTAGTCCATCTTCGCATTCACAAAGAAAGAAGAGGTCAAGTAGAAGAAGCTTGAAAATTAATGTAGTGTGAGCATGCATGCCTCCCTCCCACATGAAATCTCATATAAAGTTAATTAACGATGAAGTGTAAACGTAGTTCCAAGAATTTTCTTCAATTGATTAATTCGCTCATGCATCATTAAACTATGTGATGAGGAAAAGAAAGAGTACTAAGCAATCCTATGACCCCCAACATTGTTCTTGATCCAAATTTGGCTCCATTATAGGCCATGGGGGAGAGGCAACCACAATGGCACCTCCTGGGTCCAACGTGGAAGCATGGCAGCCATCTGATGTGGCACGAACCACATTTACCTATATTTGATGTGGGCCCATGACAAAAATAATAATTAATCTAAATTTTTTTTAATATGTTTATCTCTTCTAAGAGTATTCAATATTTTACTAACGATACAAAAACGAGTCAATTTTTGACGATCGTTCTATTATCCGCACTCGAAATATAAATAAACTAAGATGACTAACGACTATATATAAACATGTAAAGCTAGAGATTTGATTTTGTAGAAAACTTGTATATGAATCCCCTATTACAAATGTATTCTATATATAATCCTTTAAATGTGATATTAACTTCAGACAAAAAAAAAAAAAGTTTAATTCCCAATCTTTTTTGGTTCAAGTTTAGATGTCAACTTCTTATGTCGACTATAGAAGAAAAGAAGAAGGGATGAGATAAAGGATTTTGTAATAAACATGTCATTCATCTCATTAGATGATATGACAAACGATGCAAAGGAAAGACTTTGTTTTACATCTCTCCCTGTTTCCCTCCTCTCCTACATCTCCACCTCTCCCTTTCAGCTTCCTTTTCCCGCATTTCCTTCTCTTATTTTGCTAGCCTCATTCATCACCCTTTGTCGTGTTTCCTCAGCCCTCCACATGGTTTAGGAGATTTCCAACTAGGAAATCATCTATGAGCTTCACTTCATTATGTGGATTTTAATGAGTCTAACACTTCAAAATGGATTTAAATGTTGAATTAGAATATTATGATATGATCGAATGAGATAACTAATATGTTACTGACCAAAATGTTCAAAGCTAAAATTAATAGTAAGATGCTTATCAAACCCTTATGTAAATCGTAGTCTACTTTTGATGTGGGACTAAGTCAGAGTATTACAGATCGACTCATTTAGAATAGATTATGAGTTTTAATCATTCGATATTATTTTCTGTTTGTGCCCTATAATTGGATTCAATTTCATTATAAAAAAAAATATTCAAGTTTAATATAGGTCGGATTGTTTCGTTATATCCTAAATTTTTTATATTGGTGGTCATCCAATTCAAGATCGATATATGGATAAGGTAGGATTTAAAAAATGAATGAAGTTTCAACAAATTTGGAGGATGGACATTCTTCCATGAATAGAGAAGGTTATGCAAAATAGAAATGAAGTGTGTGCTATTGATTCCATAGATTGCTTCACTGTCTTCTTGGTAAGAGCTAGTAGTATCACAAATCACAGTAATGGTCAAAGCCACAATAAAGCTGTGAGATCAGAACCTTGTTTGATGGTGCAAAGGATTTGGACAACCTTATGAGTTTGACCACTTTATTGAAAGCTTCAATCAACCCAAATGATTTGTAATCTCTCTTGACCTTTCTGAACAGTGCCTTGAAGAGGCTTTGGCTTATCCAAGTTCTTCATGTAGGCATTGGCTTTATTTCTGACATACTCTTGTTCTACAAAGCTACCAAATGCATAATTTTCAGCATGCGTATGCATTGCTGATACAACAAGAACTGATTGGTTGATGGATCAGAATCATGCAGAAGCTCAAAGGGTTTCAGATTTGTGGTTTGAGACTGAGACGTGAATCGGAGATCAAGACATCTGACAGTGACTGATGAAACAGAGAGATGATGGAAGACGAATCAATGTCGGATGCTGATAAATTCCATCTGTTCTTCCATGCATTTATGGCAGATTTGTTTCTGCACATGAAGAACAACTTTTCTCCTCGTATTAAACCAATCAAATGGTGTTGATGGGAAGGCTTATCGTCTGCAAAGGCACTCATCACATGCAGATCCCATGGCGAGCCCAGCTATTTATACACCTCCCCGTCCTCTGCTCCTTCCCTCACTTGACTGTGACCAGCTGCATCTCTCTCCTCTGCTGCTTTCTCGTTCTACTTCTCTTCTTCGTTCATGGCTCATTTTGCTGATCGTGGCAAGAGAAGATGCAGATGGGTGAATGGCCCACTCATAGTAGGAGCAGGTCCTTCGGGGCTGGCCGTGGGCGCGTGCTTGAAGGAGCACGGCGTCCCCTCCGTCATTCTCGAGAGGTCCAACTGCATTGCCTCACTTTGGCAAAGCCGAGCCTACGACCGCTTGAAGCTCCACCTCCCCAAGCAGTTCTGCCAGCTTCCTAAGCTCCCCTTTCCTGAGGACTTCCCCGAGTACCCATCCAAGAACCAGTTCGTGGATTACTTGGAGTCCTACGCCGCGCAATTCCAGCTAAATCCACGGTTCGACGAGACGGTGGTGTCGGCGAAGCATGACAACACATGCGGCATGTGGCGGGTGAGGACTTGCGTCGGCCGCCATGGGAGCAGGGGCAGAAGAACCGAGGTGGAGTACATTTGCCAGTGGTTAGTGGTGGCCACAGGGGAGAACGCAGAGTGTGTAGTACCAGAGATGGAAGGAAGTGAGGAGTTCGGCCGGCAGGTGATGCATGCTAGCGACTACAGATCCGGCGAGGCGTACCGGGGAAGACAGGTCCTCGTCGTAGGCTGCGGGAACTCTGCCATGGAAGTCTGCCTTGATCTCTGCCACCACAATGCCTTCCCAACCATGGTGGTGCGCGATGCAGTGAGTGGTGCTTCTCTAAGGATTCATATCGATGACTTCTTCCTATCTACATTGTTTACTGATTAGCTCAATCGTGCAACAGGTTCATGTGCTGCCAAGGGAGACATTTGGGAGATCGACCTTTGAGCTGGCTGTTTCCTTGATGAAATGGCTGCCAGTGAAGGTGGTGGACAAGGTGCTCTTGATCTCATCATGGATGATACTTGGAAACATCGAGAAATATGGACTACGGCGGCCTTCTCTCGGTCCCTTGGAGCTGAAGAACACGCAGGGGAAGACCCCAGTTCTGGACATTGGTGCCTTGCAAAATATCAAGACAGGTGAGATAAGGGTGGTTCCTGGAATAAAGAGGCTGTTGCATGGTCGAGCAGAGCTCGTCGACGGGCGAATTCTCGATGTAGATTCGATCATCCTCGCGACCGGTTATCACAGCAATGTTCATTCATGGCTGCAGGTCAACACTCTGTTCTTCCTCACATGTAATCTTTATTGTTCTTCTTGAACTCACTGAGTTCTATGTTGGATTCTGCATGTTGTTGTTGTTTGCAGGGCACAGAGTTCTTCAACAAGAATGGATTTCCAAGCCAAGCATTCCCAGATGGGTGGAAGGGGGGTTCAGGGCTTTATGCTGTTGGATTCACAAGGAGAGGGCTCTCTGGTGCATCCGTGGATGCTGTGAAGATAGCAGAAGACATCGGCAGGGTGTGGAAAGAGGAGACCAGACAGGCCAAGCACATCACTGCTTGTCACAGAAGATGCACTTCACAGAACTGAGGAAGAACTTCACAGCTATTGCTAATTTACTTTCCTCTCTCTCTCTCTCTCTCTCTCTCTCTCTCTCTCTTTCTTCATGTAACAACGACTGTAGCATGCAAAATAACACAGGTGAGATAGCCCACACTCCATTTTGCATAAGAAATGGGCTTCTTTGTATGTAACATAATTGTTGGAGTTCCTTTTCAGCAAGTCAAAATGTTTCTTCTTTTCTCTCATGAGAAAGCTTTAAATTGGATCGATCTATCGGCAAGTAGAAACTTCTACATAGAGTTATCTCTGCTTAGCTTCTTTTATGTTAGTACAATATCTCTAGATTCTGAGTTCTTAATCTCCTATAGCTAAAGGAAGCTATAAATGAATCAAAAGAACTTATGGTTGCTGGAAGAAGTGCTACAAATCTTCTGGTTTTTCTGGCACATAAAGGCAGTGACCTTTTCTTGCACTTGGAAGGTGCAGTTGATTGGTAGTTCTCATGGCCTGTGAGCATCCATCACAATCAAAGATGAGATCAGTGATTGTATGCATGCAAGTTTAGTTATTTCAGGTACATGCACCTCCTAAAAGAACACTAAGATGCTGCCCTAACTCTCTCCCGGGTGGGCACAGAAAGATACTGCAGTCTGCAGGTAGTCTCAGCTTCCCTCGATGCAAAGGCGTGATGGAAGGCTAACATCCTCTTGGCGTTGGATCACTGTCATCACCATGGTTCTTTCCTTCATGGAGAGTCCATGAACAGGAAGAAGGCTCTCGAGCAGTGGCTGCACCACCATATTGTAACGGACAAACTTCTAAACAAGATGTTGGATGTAATGCTTATGTCTGTCCGTTGTCTTTTGGCATGTTCATGCCTTGTATAGCAGGTAGAGGGGCGGCCGAAGGCTTATAAGTCTCATTTTAGTTGGGTTGGTGGCCTCTTTAGGCTTGTAAATAAAGGTTGTGTCATGTGGACACGTTCGAGAGCTTTTCGGTCTGTAATGGACCATTTTACCCTTTGTTGTGCAACTATTCAGAGCTTGTAAAGTCTGTTTGTAATTTGCATTGTCTATGAAGTGTTTTTCGGACATGTTTGCTTGTGGATCCCGATTGAGGCGTTCTTTTAACCCGTTCTCTCTTTTGTTGGTCCTAAGGGACAATGGGAGGCTTCGGGGAGGCTGACCTTTGCGGACGGACGCGCGAGGGTGCCGCACGCCTTAGGCAAAACCAGCTAAGGTCGTGACATTATGGTATCAGAGCGGGACAAGCACTCATAGAAACACTTGACATGCAAACGTGGGGGACCTAGCGGGGCTGCGTTGAGGGCAGTCAGCGCACGCGCGACCGTTTGAGGGAAAACGGGCATGGAGATGTAGGGAAAAGAGTCGCTCAGAGGTGCGAGCATCTAACATTGGCATTCAGTGGAATGGCCAACCCTTCGCGCAAGAGGCACCACGAGAACAGGCAAGCTTGGAAGAATTTGGAGCGCACAAAGGTTGGGATGGTTGAGTTTGAGCTACGGCTCAACGTTGACAACTATACTTGATGGTGCTCTAGGCAGGCGAGGCGCTTGGCAAGAATGAGACCATCCAAGGTGGAATGAGTTGCTCAACGACCAAAAGAGTAATGCAAAGCTCACAGAGGTGAGGGGAATTGCTAACTCGAAGAATTTGGTACTCATGCATGGGCTTGTATGCGGACAATGGAATGTTCGTGGCCATCCCAAGGCGGCCGAGACTCGGCGCCATGGAGCATTGAAACTTTCTCTTCGGCAGGCGAAGGATACGTCCGGAGGAGGCTGATATGTGCAACGAGTTCAGCATGTTGCTAGGCCTTGAGGGGTGCAGCGGTGGTTGTATTGACGTGAAGGCGCAACCTAGCAAGTGCGTCTGCAGGAGGCAGAACAATGCACAGTTTGTTCAGCAGATCGGAGTAGTCCAAGGGGATGGTGGTCTCCGAAACGAAGAGAGATGTTGCTCCAACGGGACAGTTATCCAGGAGGGATAAGTCTCGACACTCCAGAGGGAGACTCATGTGAGACGGACTTCACATGTTGAAGAGGAGTACCTCACAAACAACAACTTCACGAAGCTCGATGGACCGAGCAAGCGGCGAGGAGTTGTCGCTTGATCTCGCTCGAGAGAATGCATTGGTGGATGCATTGCGAGATCAAGTGGGGGAGCAACCTGAAGCAACTTAAATGAAGGCACACTTAGAGTCGATATGAAGATCGGACTCAAGGGAGGGCTGACCCGTGGAATGGAGGGCGCGAGGGCCACCATCGACTCAATGCAAAAACGAGGAGCGGAGCAACTTGGGTGTAACTTGGCGAAGTACCCAAGCCGCATGAAGGGAGCCAGCAGAGAAGTTGGAACATGGAGCAGAAGCACAGTGCTTTCCTTAGACAGAGGTCAAAGACATGAACTCTTGCAGAGGCAAGGGTAGGATCATGTTGTTCCATGGGTCCTTCATTCTGACGGAGCGGACTCATCTTGCATGGTGCCAAAGACGAAGGGAGCTTCTGGGCACATGCACCTTATCTCGGAGGAGCATTTGATGGAGGAACTAAGGCGACTCAATTTGCGGAGGCGAAGTTGGGTTCAGGAGGCCTTAGCACGGGGCAAGAGGACGCAGAGACGGCTACTCTTGAAGAATATGCCACAGTGTTGCCATTCAAGTTGCCATGAAGGAAGCAGTGCACAGCGGAGATTGTGCTGGTAGGGGCAGAGGCCCAGGATCCAGACAATGGTGCACAAACTATAGTGAAGTCGGTGGACTTCGGGAGCTACTAGGCGACGGACTGTCCTAGAGCGGTGCTTCATCTAGGTGTGACCCAAGAGTGGGTGGATGAAGGTCGATTGCCAAAGGAGCGAACAAATTCGAAAAGGGAGGAGACCCTGCGATGTATTGGCAGAGGCCACACATGGAGGGTTCACAATTCGAGTTTATTCCACAAGGATCAGAATGCAATGGAGATGTCACCAGGAGGCGACATGGTGCAGCGGATCGTGGTGGAACAGTTCGTGGCAATGCGATACACACAATCTGTCCCGTGAGGGATGAGATCATATGGAGGTATGATCGGGAGCTACTGGGAGCTCCGCTTTGGTGAACAACACGACGGCAAGAAGGGCTATGGATTCAAGGAGTGAAGGCCATGGTACCGCAGAGGCGGGTCTTCCGGGCGTGCACCGAATTTTGCATCGGATGAAAACCTTGGTCATCAGCATATGGGGGCTGGGTTCCACCAAGGGAAAAGTTCGAATGCAAGTACCAGTGAGTTCCATGGGAGGGACTTGATCATGCAGAGGTATGATCGAAGCAACTGGAGAGTTGGACTGCTCCAGAGCTTATATTCGCTTAAGGGAGCCCGACAAGTCAGAGGACAAGGTCGAGGAAGCGAACGTTGCTACCAAGGAAGCTAAGGAGAACAGAATCAGTGCAAACTCTACAACGTGATGGCAGAGGCCATGCATGGGAGTTGCAGTCTGTCTTTCCATCGACCAAACAGACTGCTTGGAGAACACAGAGGTGTTGAAGCAGGGGGTCGAAAGGAGCGAGGAAGCGACGACGAGTCCAGAGGGACTTAGCTACCCAAAATCAAGCATCAGTTAGAATGGAGGTGGACTCAGAGGAGTGCCACGGAGACATCTCTACTGATTGTGAAGAAAAGGGATACAGAGGCGAGGCGACGGATAGTAGGGCCATGGGCATGCCAGCGCCATGGTACCGCAGAGGCGGGACTTCCGTGCAAGTCATTGATCCCTTGCTCTCATGGAGGGAGAGCGCTTGGTCGTAAAAGGGGCCGAGGAGGTGGAGCATGCAGAGGCAATCTCCAAGTACCGAGACAAGGCTGAAGGGCAGAGGCCAAGAAACTTCGTAAGACCGGTGTCAACAAGTTTCTCATCAAGATAGCCGTAAGTGAAGGACTTCGGGTCATGCAAGAGTGCACGACCAAGGAACGAAGCAGGCAGTACGCGGTGCTGTACCTTTGCTACTCGGTGGAGTAGGCGGCAGGGTTGATGGAGAAGACGGTACAATCCCAAAGGCGACCTCATCTATCAGAGAATTACTCCACGTTGGGGTGAAAACTTCCCGCATTCCAGAAGTTCGATGGCATTGAGAAGGTGAATCACAGTAGCCAACTCAACGCAAGGAGTGCAAACACTTCAAGTGCTTCAGAAGTGTGAGCAAAGAGCAGGCGAAGACTAGTAACCAGCTCGATGCATGAAGTACAACCTCGAGGAGGCGGGCGAAGTCAAAGTAACCTTTGCCTTCTCAACTCTTAAGAGAATGGGCGAAACCGAGTACCCCAGTTCTCTTATCTATCCAGCAGAGGAGCTCTGCACAAGTTCAAAGACCCTTCGAAGATAATGGAAGACAATAGTTGTCAAATCCTCACCAACGGTGATCAGTGCTACTGAGAGTAGATCGTCCGCTTCATTTCCCAACGAAATGCCAATCGAAAGCGGAATTGATGCGAACCTACTTGGATGTGACAACTAACTGAAAGAAGAGTCAATGAGCAAATTTTGTGGAGGAAGGACCCAAAACTTCAGAAGTTTGCGAGGTGATGCTCGTTAAAGCTCCAACAAGCATCCACCCAGTTCAAGCAGCATGTGGAAATTTTGAGAAACTGGCGCAGAAAAGATGGTCTTTTCCTTCATTTGGTGGATCCGCAAGAATCAACAAGGATCAACACAACTCAGCCAACCCCCCCAACAGAGTCAGAGTCATTGGTGAGTTGTAGCAGCATGGCGGATTAAAGGGTCGACTACTCAAAAACAGCAGCGTAGAGCAGCTGGGAGCCAGGAGGCGCATTGCAGCTGGAGCGGAAGATTGAAGACTCAGCAAAGGCGAAGAGTTGCAGTGTTCACAAAGGCTTCGACGAGGACGTCGAAGGGATAAGTGGGGGAGAATGTAACGGACAAACTTCTAAACAAGATGTTGGATGTAATGCTTATGTCTGTCCGTTGTCTTTTGGCATGTTCATGCCTTGTATAGCAGGTAGAGGGGCGGCCGAAGGCTTATAAGTCCGATTTTAGTTGGGTTGGTGGCCTCTTTAGGCTTGTAAATAAAGGTTGTGTCATGTGGACACGTTCGAGAGCTTTTCGGTCTGTAATGGACCATTTTACCCTTTGTTGTGCAACTATTCAGAGCTTGTAAAGTTTGTTTGTAATTTGCATTGTCTATGAAGTGTTTTTCGGACATGTTTGCTTGTGGATCCCGATTGAGGCGTTCTTTTAACCCGTTCTCTCTTTTGTTGGTCCTAAGGGACAATGGGAGGCTTCGGGGAGGCTGACCTTTGCGGACGGACGCGCGAGGGTGCCGCACGCCTTAGGCAAAACCAGCTAAGGTCGTGACAATATGGTGCAGAAGGCCATGAAGACATGGTGAGGCCACCACCTCTTTCCCTGTGATGCTGCCCCATGTTGCGGTGTGGTTGGTGTTTGCAGCACAACCACGGTGATGGAGTGAGGGTGGCATCTGCTTGCACCCGTACAGCCAAACACTCAAGAGAGGCATGCATGGAACGATCTTACTGGTGAAATGTTGGGAGTCCATATGACTGGAATTAATGCAGGTGAGGGTGGCTCGGATGCTTGCTGTCTTCATGACCAATGGATTTCCACAGGGATTCAAATTATTACAGGCATTGAAGAGCGGAATCCCGGAACAGTAGCTGCTGCAAGCAATTAAAGCAGTACGAAATGATCATCTTGGGACTGAAATAATAACATCAATTAAGTAATATTCATAATAAAAAAGAGACAAAAATCATACTCTATCTATCTACTCATGTGAATAAGAATGAAAGATAAATAATTATAAGTTATCGACTCTTATCGTCCGAATAGATAAGAAGTCAGAAGAGTTTAGAGACTCCGTAGAATATTTTATAAAATATTTTATGATTTTATGATCAAGTATAAAAATTTATTTTTAATACAATAAAAAGGGAAAATCATTTTTTGACTACTCGCATCCATATTCACCTATTTCAGGTTACTATCTTGGGTGTCAAAGGGATCAGGTTGAAAAATCTCTCTCAACCTTGATCTTCATGTAGGTGGTATCTTAGGAGCTTAACGCTTCCACCTCGGATGCACCTCAAACAATGCTACGCATATAGGTTTGGATCACATCGGGCTAACTAGGATGTCAACAACTTTTTCTTGTAATATTTTTAACGTCAGAAGGAGGGCTCGATGTCAGGGGAATACCCACCTACTTACCATCTTATTGAACACTCGAGCAAGGAGGCTTTGCCCCAACCTATAATACTTTTGTCTAAGGGGAGTAACAACTATCATTTATGCACATGAGTGTTGAGAAAATTGGGATGACATCATATGCAGAGCGAAAAGATAGAAAACATAAATCCCATATTTACACTTTTTTTTTTTTATCGTCGTGCGAAGATTAGTGCATAAAAACCTGCAAAATTAAAAAACCGCATGTGTTAAGGGATGTGTGTTACCTAGGAAGATCGTATATCCCTGAAATCCTATAGATTTATGGGAGAGGATGAAGAAGGTCAATTGTCCTCCTCTCTAATAATGATCCACACTACAAGGGCTGAGAAGACGCTCCTCAAATCATTGTACAAATTTTCTCTTCACGCGCACCATGGGATCGAGAAGGGGCCAGCCCTTCTTGCTGTCCACATGCCCCAAACAGGGGCTATTGGTTGAGGAGGAGAGGGTGACATCCAAAAGAGGTCTAGTCTATGGTCATTTGGTCCCCTCCTATTTATAGAGGTCCCTATAAACTTACCATAATTGATCGTGCCCTATTAGGTAATGGATCTTCATCCAACTACTCAAACCACTTAGATTAGTAGATCTCTACCCAATAATCTCTCATTAGCTCTTATTGGATCTCATCCATAGGATCTAATAATTTAGGGGTTTATTGGATATCCAATAAGAAAGGGGCTTTGACGGATATCTCATATCTAAATATCTACCCATTGTAACACCTACCAGATATGTGTGACCCTCTAGGCTTAATATCGAGATGGTCATAACATACTTATCAGAACTCTTTCTGATTCAATGAATTATTATCTTCATAATAATTCACTCGACTCATTGACTACGGACGTACTAGGCTACTATGTCTTAGTCCCCAAATGATACAGGAGAATATAATCTATTAGACATGTCTGTCCTCAATTACTGTGTATCTATAGTCCCTTATCCATCTAATATCCTAAAGACTGTATTCCGAGCATGGTATTGTCATGCCCATATGGTTTCTACTTAAGTCTTGCTCTAATCAGAATCTTCTAGACAACTCTTTCTCTCTCTCAATCTGAATGACCATGGTCAGGGATTTGCTTGAGCAAGAACACATAAGATATTCTTCTCATGACACCAAGATCGAATGATCCTCTATTGACACTCAATAGACCTCGTAAGGTTGGCTGTTACTCCCAACGATCAGTTGTGCTAGATCTAGAACTTCCAAATATATAAGTCTGATATCAAAAAGTGGAATACTCATACAGGACATCTTTAGTGTCTCGAGTATAAGGACTAGATATACTATTAAGATGACGAAATTGTTGTTTGACAATGAGGTATCATCAACTATCTAACATTTTATGAACAGATTGATCAATGAACTCATTCTCCAATGAGCACCTACACTATATCTCTAGTGTCCGAACATGAGCAACTATGAGACCAACTGCCTCTATCGTATTAACGGGTATAAAACACATAAGTCTATCCGGTTATCTTGATATCCCTCTCGAGTAACCTATGATCGGGATTATTTAGAGTTTGTGTTTAAAGGCAAATCCGTTAGTCGCAACACAGTAAAGGCAAGGAAGATAGGGTTTTTGGGCAAAAAGATAATTTTGCCCTTGTGAATTTTAGAAATTTCATAGTTTATGCTTTCTGTCCAAATTACCTAAATAACTTTAATAATTCAAAAAAATTCTCGTATGTCCTGAATTTTAGAAAAATATTAGTTAATTAAATTATTTAATTAACTATTATTATTTATCTAGTAGTCCTATTATTGTACATATAATGTATAATATAGATAGATGATCATGAACTATGTGATATGATGTATGTATGTGATGTGATTATTATTATTATTATTAAGACTTGCGAGTCTCTATTTTTTCTTGTTTATTGTCGGACCTGCGTGCTTGTAATTAAGTTATAATTATACGTGGAGGCATAGTGGGAGTGTAGAGGCGATAGCGGAACCCACGAGATTGAGACGGACGATCGCGACGCACAAAGATACATCTAGATGCCAACGGAACCGACGATAATGAGATGGATAATCACAGGGCATGGAGATGCGCCGCTGCACACATAGATATTGATGTGAGTGATTAAGCTCATTAGCTCGAGCTTTATCACATTATAATGTGGTCCACGATCATAGTATGATTGCTCATGTGATGTGTGATTATTAATACACCTACTAGATATGTATATATATATATATATATATATATATATATATATATATATATATATATATATATATTTGCATGCGATGTAGATATATATTAAATATGTGTGACACATCATAGGAGACCAAATCAAAATCCTCTCTCTCGATAATATTAAGTCAGTAAACATGAGGCAATTAGATTGCCCCATGTGGCCTTCCATCGTTATAGGTAAAAATCGGTTCCCAACGTAGGTTGAGTTGGTCGAGTCCCTCAAGGCTCACCTATATCGCGATTCGATATCTTGCCTAAGACATAGAGATGTCACTAGTGACCTGAGGATATGGTATGTTTAGTCGAGTCCCTTGAGGGCATATCATTAAATCAAACTTATCCTGTAACGATGGTGATGACTTAATCGAACATCTTGGTTAGTCGAGTCCCTCGAGGCAATGGTGGTTCGAAGGTCAAACAGGACGGGAATCACAAGGAGTTGTGATCGACAAAAGTTGCATACCTTTTTGGGCTTAATGTGATTGGTCGAGTCCTTTGATGTTACCTAAGATATCGATTGGATCCCGATCCCCACTAGAAGTCTGCCGGAGACTTCCGTTTCACATGGTGAGGGTGTTGCGTGATTCGCTAGAAAAATAGAGGGAGCACGTCAAGATAGAAGACCATATTGATTATTTATTTTATAAAATATGTATGTTATTTATTTATGCTACATCTCTTGTTTATTAGAAATATGTCGCTTTCAAATCCCTTATATGACATACTTGATGTCAACCGTCTCACTAGTCCAAATTACATAAATTGGCTCCCCAACCTAAGAATTATTCTCACGGCAAAGAAAATCACGTACGTCCTTGATACAATGATGCCTACGCCTAAGGAAAGAGCAAGCGAGGATGAGATTACTTACTACATGAAGTATATAGATGACTCTACTCTTACTCAATGTTACATGTTGGGCTCCATGACTCCTAAGTTACAAAGACAGTATGAAAAAATAGGTGCCAAATTCATTCTCCTATATCTCCGCAAATTGTTTGAGGGACAAAGAAGGACTCAACGATATGAGATATCCAATAGTCTCTTCCATGATAGGATGATTGAGGGGACATAGATTCAGAACCATGTCCTGAAAATGATTAGGTGAATAGAGAAACTCATAAGTCTAGGAATGGTCATAGAGGATGACTTGTGTATGGACCTTGTGCTTCAGTCTCTACTAGATTCATTTTCTAAGTTCATAACGAATTTTAATATGAACAAGTATGAGGTGCCTCTCTTTGATCTCCTCAATATGTTGAGGGAGGCAGAGAGCACTATCAAGAAAAAAAACTAGTTCTCTATGCTGGTGAGACAAGAAAGAAAAGAAAGACAGAAAAATCCCTTAAGAAGAGCAAAGGCAAGGGCAAACCGAGTAAAGCAAATGTTGCTAAGAAAGACCCGACAAAGGACAAAGGTCAGTACTTCCACTATGACAAAGATGAGCACTGAAAGAGGAACTACAAAGAGTACCTTGTAGAGAGAGCGAAACAAAAGCTTGGAGAAGCTTCAGGTACATTTATAATCTGTCTTCAGTTATCGTGTACCTATATTCCCCCATCCATATAATATCCTAGATATCGTATATTGGACATGGTGCTGTTAGACCTATATAGTTTCTCCTTGAGTCTCGCTCTAATCGGATTCTCCCGGAGAACTCTTTCTCTCTCAATCCGAATGAGATTATGAATGGAGACTGATCATGAATGTACCTGAAGCTTCTCCAAGCTTCTATTTCGTCTTCTCTGCAAGGTACTCTTTGTAGTTCATCTTCTAGTGCTCGTATTTTCTGCATTGGAAGCATTGGCCTTTGTCCTTTGCCCGATCATTCTAATTAACTTTTTCTTTACCTAGTTTGCCCTTGCTCTTCTTAATAGACTTTTCTGCATTTCTTTTCTTTCTGGTCTCACTATCATAGAGAACTAGCTTCTCTTTCTTGATCATGCTCTCAACCTCCCTCAACATATTGAGGAGCTCAAGGAGAGTCACTACAAGCTTGTTTATATTAAAATTTATAATAAACTAAAAAAAGGAATCTGGTAGAGACTGAAGCACAAGATCCACACACATATTATCTTCTAGGACCATTCTTAGATCTGTGAGCTTCTCTATCCACTCAATCATCATGAGGATATGGTTTTGAACATGTGTCCCCTCAATCATCCTAGCACGGAAGACTCTTAGATATCTAATATCGTTGAGTTCTTTCCTATTCCTCAAACAATTTATAGAGATGCTGACTCGACCAATCACGCTAAGCTCGTAAAGGTAGGCAACTCTTGTCGATCATAACTCCTTATGATTCCTGTCATGTTCGGCCTCTGAACTATCATGGCCTTAAGAGACTCGACCAACCATGATATTCGGTTAAGTCATCACCATCATTATAAGATGAGTCTGATTCGATGATATGCTCTCGAGGGACTCAACCAAGCATACCACATCCTCAAGTCACTGATGATATCTCTATATCATAGGTAAGATCTCGAATCGTAATATAGGTAAGCCTCGAGGGACTCGACCAACTCAACCTACATCGGGAATCGATTTCTCCCTATAACGAGGAAATTGCCTCACGTCTACCGACTTAATATTATCAAGAGAGGATTTTGATTTAGTCTCCTAATATGTCATGTCACACATATACATATTTAATATATATCTATATCGTATGCAAATATATATATATATATATATATATATATATATATATATATATATATATATATATATCTAGTAGATGTATAGTCAATCATACATCATATGAGCAATTGGATCAGTTGATCATGAACCACAACCAAATTTGATCAAGCTTGAGCTAGTATGCCTAATCACTCACATCACGATCTATGTGTGCATCGGCGCACCTCCATGCCCCGTGATCGTCCATCTTATCTTTATTGGTTTCATTGGCATCTTGGCGCATCTTCATGCGTCACGATCGTCCGTCTTGATGTCATGGATCCCGTTGTCACCTTCATGCTCCCGTCGTGCCTATTAGAAATCTTGGGGGGGGAGGGAGGGTGAAGGAGGTCAAGCGTCCTCCTCTCTAGCGGTGATCCACATAACAGAGCTGCGACGACACTCCTCAAAACTTTAGGCCTGTTCTGAGGAGGAGAAGGGGAGCAGAATAGGAGAGGCAAACCAAAAAAGGCTCTGACCTATGAACCACTAATTTCCTCCTATTTATAGAGGTCCCTTGTCAACTTAACCATAATGGATCCTGCCCTATTAGGTATTGGATTTACATCCAACTACCCAAGCCTCTTAGATTAGTAGATCTCTATCCAATAATCTCTCATGGACTCTTATTGGATCGCATCCATATGATCCAATAATTTAGGGGCTTATTGGATATCCAATAAGATAGGGGCTCCGGCGGATATCTCAGATATGAACCTTTACTCATCGCAATGCCTACAATATGTGTGATCCTCTATGCCCAATATCGAGCTAACTGTGAGTCTTACCTATTAGAACTCCTTCTGGCTCAATGAATTATTACCTTCATAATAATTCACTCGATTCATCGACTATGGACGTACTAGGCTACTACGCCGTAGTCCCCAGACGATACAGTGGAATCTAATCCATTGGACTTATCTGTCCTCAGTTATTATGTTCATATAGTCCTTCATCCATCTAATATCCCAAAGACTATATACCAAGCATGATGCTGTCAGACCCATACGGTTTCTACTCGAGTCTCACTCTAATCGGATTCTCCCGGAGAACTCTTTCTCTCTCAATCCAAATGACCTTAGCTAGGGATTTGTCAAAGCAAGAACACATGAGATATTCTTCTCATGACACCAAGAGTGGATGATCCTCTATCGATACTCAATAGCCCTCGTAAGGTTGACTACCACTCCCGATGATCGGCTGTGTTAGATCTGGAACATCCAAACCTATAAGTCCAATATCAAAGATGAGAATAATACATCCACCTAAGGGAGGACGAAATACTTGCAGACTTTATTGCTCGATTCACTATTGAGATCCAAGGCGTGATATATGCTCATTTGTCACTCATATTAACACAAGTCTTCATGATAGGGCTCAAGCCCTCTAACCTCTTCTGATCATTGATAGAAAGACCACCGACAATTATACTAAAGACACTTCAAAGAGTCAATTAATATATCATCATCAAGGTAATGGTCTCGGGCAAGTATGAGGAGTCATGCAAGAGGCCAAAGCAAGAATAGCCACAATCAGCCCCGACCTCAAGGTCACCGTGGCTAAGGAGAAATGAATGACCCTAGTTACCTTACTCAAGGTCCAAGTTGACCTCCCTAAATATGACTAGAATTGAAGTTTTTCTATAGATAAAAAAGAAGGGGCTCTTAAATGATCCTCACCAGATGAAGACTCCATTGGTGAAAAGAGATATGTTCAAATATTATTAGTTCCATCAGATTACGGTCACAACATGAAGGATTATTGCTACTTGAAAGAAAAAATTGAGAAGCTTATAGGTCGGAGATACTTCAAGTAATTCATTCAAAAGCACCGGGATCCCTCACCCCAACCTTAGGGGGCGATGAAGAGATAAATTAATGTAATCATTAGTGGACCTTCCTCGAGGGGGATAGCTCCTCTAATCGTAAGTCTTATACATGAACTATCATTAAAAAGTACCCAAGGACAGAGGACAACCTAAAGATAACCTTCAAAAAGGAAGAGACGGAATACCTCGGTCTAAATGATGATGATGCCTTGGTGGTTTCTGTGAGAATTATCAATGCTCAGGAAGAGGATCATGATTGACATGGGTAACTTTGCTAATATCCTCTACTTTGATTCTTTCTAAAAACTTGGGATGTGAACTAATGACTTTAACCCTATGACTTCTTCGCTGACTGGATTCATTGGCGATTCTATCTCATCTCTCGAGATAATGAATCTGAACGTTACATTTGGAGACAAAAATTGGTCTAATGCAATATTAGCTAAGTTCATGGTGGTGGATATCCTCTCAGCATATAACATGATCATAGGTCGACTCACACTAAACAGATTGGAGGTAGTGGTATTGGCCTATCACATGGTGATAGAATTTTCGATGAAGAAGAGGTCGAAACCTATTGCCTCGAAACAACAGAAGGGGTGGTGTTGCCAAGAATATGGCATATTGTGAACTTAAAGAAGTTTTACCCTTGAGGCATCCTTCAGGGTCAAGTCAAGGTGATAATGTCCTGAGCGTCAAGCTCAACGACTTAATAAAGACTAACACCTTACAAGACAACGGTTAAGACATCAGGGTGAAGTGGCGAGATGAAATCATCATTAAAAGGCACTTTGATAGCCATTGGAACATTTCGATCTTGTGGGTACTCGGTGAACATATCTTCTTCAATCTTCACATCGAGGTACCTCTCCTTGAAATGAGCTAAGGCAACATAGTACTCACACTAGCACAAGGCAAACTCCTTATCTCTCTGAGCCCTTCTTAAACCCAATGAAAGCCTTGTAGTTGACAATCGCCTCCTTTGAAACCTTGGTATAATACTTCTTTTAGCCTCCAACGCCTTCTTTAGACTTTGAATTTGCTCCAACATACTCATGACCCGCTCGTTAGCCTAGCAACTTGCTCGATAAGTTCCGAGTTATATGCCCTCATCGAACCCGGCTCTCGGGTAAGTTATCATAGCTTATCCTCCATATTCTGGTTGTTGCTTCGGACCACCCTCAACTGTTCGGCATGATTAGCAAGGTGTTGCTCAGCCTCTTCTAGTTACCTCACCAACTCAACTCTTTAAGCCACTACCTCAACGACAAGCACTAGGTCTCCCCTCTTCCTCTTCAGCCCTCCACCTCCTTGTGGAGATTGTTTATCATGAGGTACCGCTAATGAATGATGGAGTCGATGTCCAGTACACGGTCAAGAAGGGTCATGATGTAATGGTGATACTATAAGTCAAAGACAAAGGGGCACATAGGAAAGTGAAAAAATAATCAATATATAAAGACCACCTCAAAAAGCATAAAAAAATCTCATCACGAGGGGAGATGCAAGACAAAATGTGCTTAAGGCGCGTGAGTTGAGAAAACGTAAGAAGAGACCTACCACAATATGAGACACAAGGTAAAATGTGTCTGAGATATGAGTCAAGAAAACTTGACCCACATAATAGGAAACCCGCCACGGTGGGATGCACAAAACAAAATGTACTCGATGCACGTGAGTTGGGAAAACTCAACCCGCTTAATAAGAAACCCATCATAGTGGGAGGCACAAGATAAAATATGCTTGAGGCGCGTGAGTTAGGAAAACCTGATCCGTACAATAAGAAATCTGTCACGATAAGAGGCACAAGATAAAATATATCCGAGGCGTGTGAATCAAGAAAACCTGACCTACATAAGAAGAAACTTGTCACAACGAGAGGCATAAGATAAAATGTGCCTGAGGCATGTGAGTCGAGAAAACCCAACCCATATATGAAGAAACATGTTATGATAGGAGGCACAAGACAAAATGTGCCCGAGACACATGAGTCTAAAAAACACAACCCGCGAAAAAAGAAACTCACCATGGCGAGAGGCACAAAACAAAATGTACCCGAGATGCATGAGTCAGAAAAACTCAACCCGCATAAGAAGAAACCGATTATAACGGGAGGCATAAGGCAAAATGTGCTAAAGGTGCATGAATTGAGAAAACCCGTCCCGCTTAATAAGAAACCTATCATGGCAGGAGGCACAAGACAAAAAAAATAAGCCCAAGATGCATGAATTGGAAAAACCTAAATCGCGTAAGAAGAAACCCTCCATAACAAGAGGCACAAAACAAAGTATGCTCGAGACACATGAGTCGAGAAAACCTGATACAAATAAGAAGAAACCAGTCATGATGAGATGCATAAAACAAAATATGCCCGAGACACGTGAGTCGGGAAAACTCAACCCGCGTAAGAAGAAACCCGCTATAACGAGAGGCACAAGACAAAATGTACCCGAGGTGCATGAGTCAAAAAAATTGGAGTCGCATAAGAAGAAATTCACCACAGCAAGAGGCACAAGACAAAATGTGCCCAAGGAGCATGAGTCAGAAAAACCCGACTTGCGTAATAAAAACCAATCATGGTGAGAGGCTCAATACAAAATATACTCAAGATGCGTGAGTCAGGAAAACCTGACATGCGTAATAAGAAACATATCATGGCGGGAGACACAAGATCAAATATGCTTGAGACGTATGAGACAGGAAAAGTCGACCCACGTAAGAAATATACTACAGCGGGAGACACAAGATGAGATGTGTCCAAGACACATGAGTTGGGAAAACCCAACCCGCATGATAGTAAATCTACCATGGTGGGAGACACAAGGGAAAGAATGCCTGAAGCATGGAGGTAGAACAACCACTACCCAATATAGTCGATCAACTTGGTGGCACTTGAAAAAAAAAATGGAGATGCGGGCACCTCGGACAAAGATGAACCCCCTCCGCTCGAGGTGGGTCCCACGGAGATGGGAGGGGCAGGTCAACAATGAGGGACTTCGTTGCATCTCCACTATGGACTTGTTGCTCAATGTGGGTCCCTCAAGGACTAGTAGAGGAGGAGCCCACCTTTGCACCACCTACAGCCCGCCTCGGCTCCTCTCACAGCCCGCCTCGTGGCAAGCGGAAGAAGAGGGGTAGGTAGGCAATTGGGGGGCTTCGTAGCATTCCCATTGTGGATCCACTATATGATGTGGTTCCCTCGGCGATGAGTAGAGGAGGAGCCCACCTCAACATCACCTACAACTTGCCTTGACTCCTCTCGCGATCCGCCTCGATAGTGAGCAGAAGAAGAGAGGTATGTTAGTGATAAGGGGCTTCATAGCATCCTTGATGTGGACCTATTGCCTAGCATGGGTCTCTTCGGGACAAGTAGTGGAGGAGCCCACCTCCACAACGAGCAAAAGAAGAGAGGGCAAGTTTGCAATGGACCATCGCCAGCAATGCTTGCAACCCTTGCTTGTGGTCCACACTGGGGCATGGAGGTCAGGAAACTAGACTAGGTTGAGAAGAAACAGACTCCCTCTGCCTAAGGTGGGTCCCTTGATGATGGGAGGGCTAGGTTAGGTATGGATCATCGCTAATAGTGCTCATAACCCTCAACTATAGTCCTCACCAAACTAGGGAGGTTAGGAAACCTGACCCTCTCCTTCACTTGAGCTAGGGTGGTTGGGAAATCTAATCCCCTCCCCTGCTTGAGGCGTAGAAGTAAAAAAACTCAACCAGGTCAGGAAGAAATAGACACCCACCATTCGAGGTGGGACCCTCGACGATGGGAGGGGCAAGTCAACGATGGACCATCGTTAACAGCACTTACACCCCTCAGTTGTGGTCTTCACCGAGCCATGGAGGTTGGAAAACATGATCCTCTCTTTTGCCCAAGGCATGACAATTGGGAATCTCGACCAAGTCGAGAAGAAATGGGGCCCCTCCACTCGAGGAAGTTCCCTCGACGATTCGACGGGCAAATCGGTGATGAATCACCACTAGTAGCACTCACAGGAGGTCAAAAATCCAACCCTATCCTCCACGCCCGAAGGAGGGTCGAGTTCATGTCGATAAGGATTGATCTGTGACCGAGGAGGGCTTGTCGGTGATAAGTGATCCCATGCCGAGGGACAAAGGTCATCGATTCAAGGCGCTAGTCAAGCGCCCCCCTTATCCTGTCAGCGTCCGCCTAATATGCAGAGTCGGAGAACTAATCGAAGAGGCATAAGCTTAACATGTCAAATGAACTAGATACCACATTTCATATCCCTCTTGTGAGAGTCCTCGAAGCATAAAGGAGTGGGGACAAATGATAGAAAGAATATCATCAGTAAGTTATCATTCGACACATGACCTCCACATGATGTTCAAGGTAGAAGGAGAAGACAAAAGCCACCCTCTGCTTGTCTACCCACGTGGACAAGGGTTTAAGGCAAGCAATTATAGATTATCCCCCCCTTATCGCCCACTTGGAAAAAAGATCGAGAGAAGTTTGTTGGAGGCAGTTAGAAGTTACCTCTTCAAAAATATTTCATAAAATATTTCAAAAAATCACATTTTAACCACTCACGTCCCACATACCTCAAATTACTAACTTAAGTATCAAAGGAACTTGATCGAGATACTTCTCATGATTTTCGTGTAGGTGACACTTCAAGAATTCAATGTTTTCACCTTAGAGACATCTCGATCCAGACCACATCAAGCTAAGAATAACTGCATTCCTGAACGCAACAAACTATATGGCGTAAACAAAAACAGCAAATGTGTGTGAATTATAAACGAAGAATCAATTATATATATATATATATATATATATATATATATATATATATATATATATATATATATATATATAGAAAGAGAGAGAGAGAGAGAGCAATGGTTAACTAGTGACAATCTCAAAACTTAAATGGGCACAGAATATTAAATCAGTGATGATAATCTCACACAAAACATTTTCTGTAAATTTCAGCATGGAATACCAAATGAATTCTCTCAGTTCTTAAAATATATCTAATAAATCATGATACATAACAAAGCAGTATAGATCAAGCATTGTAGGCATGAGAAGATAACCTCTGCGTCCACCGCATTTAAATTTGAGAATACACTCGATATGATGTGAAACTGATTGGATCAGTATAAAAAAGGCAAACCCACTTGGCCGATAACAACCATTTTGATCTACACAGCCTGCTAAATGGACATACTTGCAGACCAAATCTATATCTGATCAGCTGAATATACACTACGTCAGAAAAATTCTTCCATGATAGGCTTCCAAGCCAGATTTGGCTCTGGAATCAATCTGAACTTGCTATTATGGATTCTGGAGATGTGCAACAAAAAATTTCAACTGGTGTATTATTACACAATCTTTGTATCAATGATGACCATCTTGGAGTTATTGGGGAATATTTATATGCTGACCATCCAACTGGTGTATTATTACACAATCTTTGTATCAATGATGACCATCCAACTCCCAGATCACCACTTTCCCATCCAACCCTGCAAGAAATAAAATTCTGAATTCTGACACAAGTGACCAACAAACTTTAAAAAATAAACCTAAATTTTCTAACCTGATGTACTGAAGCGTCTCACGATGGTATCACCAGCTTTTCTCAAAGGAATGATACAGCTGAAATCACAATGAATATGTTTGAGCATAACCTTCTTCAAAAGAAGGCTGGAGAGGTGCAGCAAAGGATATCTCAATGGCATGATATATAAAACTACCTTATGCAGTTTTCATGAGCCCCGCCCCGCGGCCGTGATGATTCAACTGTGTCAGAATTGATTGCTGGTTTTGACTGACCATACAACTTGCCAAAGGCTTCAGAGAACTGGGAAAAGTAAACAATTTATTATTATTAGCTAGGTAAACGAGAAGCTAGTTAATTTCAAGAATTCTACCTGACATGTATTGCCCATTATATCTAATTTAGATCAGGAAAATAAATGGTGGAGCTTAAGTTATATATTAGATGGTACTATATTGACTATGAGCTTAACTATACATGGTCTATTTTTGAAAGCATATGTAGCTTAGCCAGAGGCTTTGTTAGCACTTCAAAAGTTTACTTTCTCTCCTCTTTCTTCTAAAACACATAATTACATATAAATCAAAGGTAAAGGTCAACAAAGAGTTACAAAATAGGAAAACAGGCAACTAACCGGATTTCATTCTTATGATAGATTCTTAACAATTACAGTTCATAGGTTCTCTAAAAGATTGCAGTCATGAATGACTACAGGATTTAAAGGTCATCAGGTATACAAGTACAAACATGGGATCAAAGAATTCAAAACATTCAATTCTCAGTATAGCTGTACTGTAAGTCAAAGGAACACATACCTATCAACTGTGGACATTAAATTTGAAACAAAAATACCATTTTTCACATAGATTACAGAGAAAAGAAAGAAACATACAGATTTGGCTGCATTCGTAAGACCATGAGAAAGAGTGATGGTAAACTAAGTCTTTATGGAGATCAATTGATGAGAGTGTAACAGAGTATTTGTATATCTTAGTACAAGAGAATTAAACTCATTACTTAGTTTGTAGGAATAGGATCTTCCCCAATACCTGTGAACCATATTTAGAGCTTGATGGTGCTATTTTCTTCTCATCTAAGAATTTTACAAAGCTCCTGTTACAACAAAAAAAATCACACAAAACAATAATGAGGAATCTCAAGTGCACCATAGAGCACAGTGTACAAGCAATGCATATTATATCAAATACAATAACTTTTATTGTTTTGCTGCAATAATCCCATTTACATTAGCAATAAGGTTACTTAGCTTTGGCTAATATTATGAAACAAGTTTATGGCAAATTTGTGAAACAAGCATACCATAGTCCTGTTTCATCTGCAGTGAAAACCATAGGGTTGCAGTCGAATCCAACACCAATAACCAATTTCTCAGAGACAAAGAGGATCTGAAAATTGTCAGCCATTGGTACATAAGTTCAGCTTATGCTTGAGAAGAACATAGATACTGTAAAACAAAGTAAAGGGAAAATGCTGACCCACATCACGTAGCGGCAAATCACGCAAGGCTACATTTTGTGCTGAAGGAGACGAACCCACATCTTCAATGAAGTATATCATAGAGTTGTGACCTACAAGTAAAAAACCAAATGGCAAAGGTTGGGTCGTAAAAGAAAATTAAAATAGATGCAAGAGAAGAAAGTGGTGAATTACAAACTGTAACAGCAACTTATTTGATATATGCTGTATCATGGTTAGTGAAATTAGGTATTCAAGTGATTTAACATGTTTTGCAGGGATGTTAAAATTGAACAAAGCTATTATTCATTTGGTGAAATAAATTTGTAAGACCTGAATGGAACAAAAGGAGTGTAGACCAACCATAAGTTTCTGGAGAAAAAAGTCATGCAGTCGAACAGTGTCTTTCTTTCTTGAAGAAAAATATCAGGGCCCCAGTGAACTTGTAAATTGTGGTAGAATTTTAAATTTTACCTTACTGGCTAATAACTGTTCTCAATGACAAATAAAAAAAAGGAAATAGATGCAACCTTAAGAGAGAGCACAGCATAGAACACATACAGAGCAATGAAGAGTTTTATCCTAGGGAAAACATAGTGTAAACAGGAGCCATTATGACCCCAGCATAAGAAAAAATATCTAATGTGTTTTCCAAATGTATTTAAGGATAATATTAGTCAATTAAAATTCACAAACAACTTTGATAAACAACTAAATGAATACAATCACCCATTACCAACACATAAAGATGTTAAAAACACTTAAAAGATGCAAATTTATTCTATCAAAAATCATAAAAGAGACGAATAATGTAAAATAGACATATTTGAGGGAGAGTGCATCCTATGTAACAATGTGTGCAGAACAATGAAGAGATTTGTCCTTGAATAAAGAAAATAACTATTGCCATCAATAAAAGAAGACTTCAGTTAAGACCATGAGTCCATGACCATAGAAAGATTAAACTCTAGAACCTGTTACAAATTTATCCGGGGATCACACTGATCAACAGTCACATTAATCAACAAGATCCAGGAACAAATAAAAAACTATCTCCCACTGGTGTAGTATGAATATGCAAAGAAGACCTAGCAACTCTAACCTGCATAAGCCAAGGTATTGCCACTTGGAGACCACCTCACACCAAATGCCCATGTAAACGAAAGATCAAGTTGTGCAATTTGCTGCTTTCAGGAATACAACAAAAATATCAAGTAAACATCAAGTTCCCAGAAAAATCTAAAACAATAAACTCTACAGCAAAAATAAAGTTCTAAAAGACATGAATAATTATTCACAAAAAACGGACAACTTAATAAAGTATATTTCAAGATAACCACTAAATGATATTCTGAGAACTCAGAACAAAGCTTAAATCAACAAAAATGTACGTTAAATTGGAGAAATACAATGATGCTTTCTTGAGTTTCAACTTTTATTTGATAAGACTTAGAAGCTTGGAAGAGAGACAAAGAACAAATGAGAGAGATTGAGAAAGTTTCGAGACATTGAGTGAAAGAGAGGAGAGAATGGTTGTTTTCAGGTGGGAAATCGAAAAATGGGAGAGTGCAGCACAATACTACCTGGCATAGGTGGTGGTACCAGATCTAACCGGGTGAAATTGACTGGTCCATGTCTGCATCATAGTCGAAGTGGTACAGTTGGCATTTTTATTTCTGCTTCCTAGTAATTTTGTATACCGACCTCAACAGTTTCATGTCAACTACACAATTTTTTGATACTTACATATCAAATGTCCAACACCTTGATTCATATAGCATAGTTTACATGACAATCATCCTATAAAATTTTATTTTTACAGACCACATGACGATCACACTAATGTCTCAATCTCCCTCTAAAATTTTATCATCCATGATCCAACTTGTATTTTATGAAAAATATCCTTATCAACTTTCTCCATTTTTGTTCAATAGTGGATCCAACATAACTCAAACTATATTTATTGGAATTTCACAATCCATGCTAAGTACATCATTCTCCTTTCAGTGCCAGTTAAACTATATTCTGTGCAGTTAATCTTAGTCTTAATCTAAATTTTTCAATCTCCAATGTTTGCCTTTATTGCTGAAGTTTATAATTAATATCATTCAAATTCTTATCGTTGAATACAATATCATCAGCAAATAAAATACTATGAAACTCTATCATATAAGAGACTCGTAAGTTTGCCCATTATCAATATAAATACATAAAGACTTCAAGCTAATCCTTGAGATAACCCTTATAGTTAAATGAAACTCACTAGATTTATTCTCTCCAATTCTAACACCAGTGACTACAATATCATATATATAGTTTATGAAATCATTAAAAAAAAGTTGAAGCAAATATCAAATAAGATAATTTAAGGCATACACTTAATTTCAGGACATGCCATGTGACAAGTGAATGTTAGGCAGGTTAGGCAGGCACTTATAGTCTGGCATTGTATGGCAATACATCATTCCATGCTGGTCAAGAGCCTAGCTTCATGCCAAGAAAAAAGGATTATCCATGCCAATCCTTTGTAATCTTTAGTTATGATGTCTGCATGCAGCAGCACAAACAGGCATGACCGAGCACACCTAAGCTGCAGAGGTGCATGCACACACATCCTTGTTGCCCATGTTTTCTTAACAAGGTCAGCACAAACATCCATGAGGAAGGCGTAATCAAACAAACAATATAAAAGAACATTTACAAGATTTGTTCAACTAAAAAGAATAAATTGGAGGATACAAACCTCCCCAAACTTTAAATTGCTAGAAGAACTTGCTCCTGATTCCCTGTCACAAGTCAAACAAAAATAAGCTATCTGTATCTTCTTTAAAGTATCATTTAGACTATCACTAAGTATCCACACCAACCTTGAGTCGACACCTTTGATGAAAGTGGAAAAAACCCGACACTTGCCATCAGTAGATGTTGTTGCAAGAAGAATCTACAATCACAAAGCCAAAGATGAAGTCAAACAAGCACTGGAAATTGTTCTGTTCTTACAGTGACAAGAACCATCATTCTTTTAGTTCTGAGAATAGATGTAAATAACAAATAAGCATGCTGTAAATTCCCTAAGTTTCATGAGTGCAGTTGGAAATCAGTAAACCAACTGTTCTAACTGCAGCTTTCCTTCTTTTACATGTTATCAATCGTCACATTGCAACCCAAGCAAAAACAAGAAGAGGAATGTGTTAAATCATGCTTGTGCCATTTCAGTGACATAAAACCAGATTCTAGTTCACATAAATAGCAATTAGGAAGAAGGTATGTATATTTTAACAAGATGCAGTCACAATATAACAAAATAGTCTGAAGTACTATGTCTATTCAGCTAATTTGATCTGTAGGTACTCGAAGTCAATAACACCAACATGCGGGAATGCAGAGTACTGGAAGTCCATGTTTTCCTGATATACATTTATAAAGGCCCTAAATATGAACAAGCTAATGATCCAATATCATTGTTCTACATGTATTACAAGAATAGAAACCCAGAAGAAAGAAGGATAAGCTTTTATTGGACTATTAAATTAAAGTTTCAAGTTTAATGTTTCACAACAATGATGACTATGTAGTTGTTCTATTCTGATTCTAAAAGTCATACAGACAAGATAGTCCATCTTTACGCACTGTAATTTCTCATTTACATTGACTCTCAAGTTAGCCCAATTGTTCTACTTAAATAGATGTATGCCTCAAGGATCGTGCATGATAAATTGACTTTTGTGGTGTATATAAATTATTTGTGAAATCTGCTGTATATGTCAAACATCTCACCTTTTGCTCTTGTTCTTCCACATGCACACTCACAATTCAAAATTATAAGTATCTATATATAAGCTGGAGAACATTCTAAGGATTATATATTAATTTGACAGGAAAGTAAACAGAGATATCACATTTTAAAAATGTCTAGAAGTTGAACTAAAGTGACCAATTTAAACAACTCCAAACTACAACTTTTCAGCATTTTAGCTTGGATAGAAAAAAGTTGCAACACGTGATAAAACAAATAAATAGGGTCACGAACTTACATTGTTAGGATGCCATGCAACGCTTGTAACTGAAGAATTATGTTTTTTCCTGATAAGTTTACTAACCCACCTAAATGAAATAGCATGCAGTGTAAGAAACTAAATTCAGCTTACAGGATCAAAACTAGTTAGATAATACAATGAGTTGTATGGCTAACCAAAGTAACAATTTTCAGTAAACATTAAATAACAAATATAAAATAGTTGACACTGTCTGAGAAGATGGCACGTTCTGTATGTTGACATGACTAAACACCAAGGAAGAAATATAATCATTCTAAATCACTTTGAAAGTTTGAATTGTGAAACTAAACACTAAAACAAGATACTGAAATTGAATGTTTTAATGAAACAATTTGTTGGCACTTTATGTACATATCCTTGTGCCAAAGTGTATTGGCTACATTTAGTTTGTGGTTAAGTAGGGTTGAGTTGGAGATTATTGGTCTGTTCCACCAAACGCTACAAAGTTAAGAAAGAATGAACTAACTATTCAAGGGGGTTATCCAGATAATCTAGGATATAATAGCTCAGCGATTGTGGGGTAAAATAGCTCTCTTGCTTTCCGTTTTTCCTTTTAACTTAGATACTCCAATCTTTAGCAACCAAACAAAAATTGAGAGATGGACTGAGTTAACAGGAACGGGACAGGATGACCCAATTCAAATGCAGCCACCGAGTCATGTGAGCAATGGGACATAAACTAACCTACTAAGTCCTCCCATTCTAAACAAGCTGCTATGTCGACCAGAGAAACTAATAAAGCATACAGTGCAATGATGCCAACAAAAGGCATGACAAACCTTTTGTTTTTCATGTTTTTACCATAATCAAGTAAATCAAGTAGCTACCTAGTTAGCACTCAGAACAAACAACGTAAAAGAATTTCAGCTCAGCCTTATTTTCAAAATTGAAGCAATCATGACACCGGAACTGTACTAACTCAACCACCAATTGGTATCAAAACCAGATTCCTTGCATTTGATAACCATTCTTAGCTAGGTATCAAGATTTAACCATGAACTAGAAAACAAAGTTACATTTTCATTCACACTTTTTGTCCATGTGGAGGCTAAGCCATTTTACCTAATCCAGCATTGTTCATGTTGAAATCTTCGGAAAATAAGTTGTACTAAGTAAAACAACTTCAACATGGATTCTTTCCTCCAAAGTGCCAAATGTGCCTATGGCTTACCCCATATTCCTAGCAAACTGGCTTTGAGATTGATTTAGCAGTGATACTGGGTCAAGAAGGTTCTGATGCTACATCAACTCCACATGAGACATTCTGATCAAATGTTATATGTAATCTATAGAATTTCACTTATAAGTTATAAATTAACAACCTTCTCTGGACTACATTGAAAACTAATGCAGCTTAAGACAAAGATATGCTTGATGAGACAATACCATCTTAAAAAAAATTAATAGAACACTCAACCAGGACTGTTAACAAGACTAGAGACAGATGGTACACTCTCCATCAGAGGTGCAATCACCCCACTTAGAAATCATTTTTGTACTTTTTAATTTATAACAATTATCTAGGAGATGCAGACTCGTAGATCCTCTATAAGTTGATGGATATGATACTTTCTCGTCAACAATAAATAAACATGTGAAGATAGTAAACACCAAATAAAACAAAGATTATTAACCAGACACTGGACAATTTCCCAAAAAACTAAAGCAAATGTATTCATGTGTACAAGTTCACAAGCCACAAATAAGAAACTACATGAAACCAGGGATAGTAATTTTGGGTACTAGATCCATGCCGGTCATTAGCTAGACCAGAAGGGGAAGGAGGAGAAAAGAAAAGGAGGAGAAGGCGAAGAACATGAGGGGAGGATGAGGCAAAGAAGAGGGGAGGAGGAGGCAGTTAGAGGAGGATGAGGAGGAGGCAGCAGTTGAGGATGATGAGAAAGTGGAGATGGCGGAGGATGAGGAGGAAGTGACAATGGAGTAAGAGTCGGAGGTGCCAACAGGCCAAGGGCAATGTAGGGGGAGAGATAGAGGTTGATAAAGGGTCTTTACGGTTAAAAAAATAAGCTTACCGATCCGATCCAGGCCTGTTGACACCTGAACCAGTTAGCAGATACTTGACATGCAATCGACATTTAGCACAGTAGTTGTACCAGAATATACAGCAAACATATTTGACATGCAAATGTTCCAGTTAGCATGGTAGTTGATTACTGCATATAGGTGATGCAACAAACAGAATGAACGAACATGAAAGCCCATTACCAGTTATTCTCTTTCTCGTAGTAACATATGCATACAGTTTTAGCACCACTTCCGACAGCAAACTTGTTCTCTGAGAAGTGCATCAATGAGTTAATAAAAGCTAGAGAGACAGTACATTACATTATACTATGAAATCAATACCTTTATCTCTTCAGAAAAAGAAATAATATAAAAAGCTGTTGCCTTTTACTAAATCGGATCTACAGTAATTTTATACCCAAGTTTCATGTTAGTTTTGAGCAAAAGATTCCACTATGTATAAATTACAATTTCATAGATTGCAATGGTTATCAAACTATTGGCAATTCAATTTGGATGAGGCTTTGTAATCTTGTGGTAATTGGTAAACTGAATGGTAAAACAGTAGTCTCACTTCTTTCATTCAAGTCTCCATTTGTCACTCTTATCTACATCGACCATTCAACTTGAGTAGCAGTTAGTGGATAGAGTGAATATGACAATAAATACAAGTCTTTCTCCCTCATTTTTCCATTCAGTTGAATATACATCAAACAACCATGCAATGGAAATTGCGCTAAAGACTTGGACAAGGCTCATCTTAACACAATCACAAGGATAATAAGTCTATCTGATGTGTAGCAAATCACGAACAAGATCACTAATCATTAACAGACAGCAAAATAAAAAGCAGAACGTGCATCTGCCACCTTGTTCTACTACCTTTAGGACTCCATTGAACACAGAGGGCAGCACGATTAAGCCTGAGAATAACAAGGGTGGGCACCCACTCAGATGCTTCTTGATTCCAAACATATCTGAGATTAGAAACATCAAAAGTAAGCAAACCTGGATTCATTAGTAACATCACCACATACATGCTTAACATGACAGAATAAAATCTTTACAGGAAAATACTCACGAATTTCGATCATGTGAGACAGTGACAATTTTGTTAGATCTTACGCTCCAATCTATTCCAGATACAATTTGATCATGCTGTAAAACATAAAAACATGGCAACAAGTAAGTGGCTATGAGCATGAGCAGTGCCCTAAATGAGATGATATACTACAGAACTCAAAATTTTAAATAGACAAAATTCTCTATTTTTATTCTTGCTAATTATTAGTCCATCCTTTTAGCATTTTCCTAAGTATGTGGCATAATCTCATCATTTCATGCTTGATGAGTAACACTCTGCTATGCAGAGAATAGGTTTTGAAATCAGAATAGTAATGGAGATATCCATCCATCAGTAGGGCATTTACATATATAAAACTTACAGCCATACACAAACTAGTAGGACTAACTATATATGCCAACTATGAATAAAATCCTGAATCCCAGCTTGGTTAATCTAGGCTTCTTAAATTTAACACGGTTGGTAAAGGCCTTCCTCATTCTATAATGGCTTATGCTGCTCCAAATGCATACTTTTGCATGTCTAAGTGTTGCATGATTATTAAGTTCATTGTAACGATTTGCAATATGTTGAAATGCATCATTTAAATGCAACATGGGTACTGTAATCCTCTCGTACAACAAAGAAGCTTCGTGACAACTCAAAGTATATTCTTGTAATCAGAAAACATCATCATAATGTTAAATAATTTAAATCCTAGTTAACTACATGAAAGTCCCAGGTCTTAAAAAGAAAAGATGATCATAAGCTTCAAAGATCACGATACCTTTTGAAGTACATGTACCCTTTCCCACTTTTCACCAAAAAGTTTGTAGATATGCACCTCATGATTATTTGGACAAAATGCAACCACTGCAAGAGAAAATGGTGTTAGGTCATAATCTTGGACACATAAGGCACACGATTTTACTTATCAATACTTCATGACAGTGCGTTATTAATCAAAATAACTAAAAAAGACAGATGACTGAATCCAGAACCATCAAGATGGATGGAAAACAAAGAAAAATCATGATGTAGGAGGCTCTTTGTAGACCTATCAATGGAAGGAAAATTTTAAGCATGTTCAACATGGCATCCTATTTTCACTATATCAAGCCTCTCCAACACCATCCAAGTCAGTCCTAAACCTTATATCACAGGTAGAAATTGATTAAAAGTCCAAACTTAATCAATCATCAGAAATCTGAAATTTCTTTTTTCAATCATACATCTAGATCAGTGTGAGAAATTTCACAATTATTTATTTGTTATTCAGATGGGATGAAACTAATATAGAAGGCAATCGAAGGCCTACTCATGTTTTCTTCTTTGAATGAACATGGTGAAGATGAGACCAACAATCATCAGTTTACCAAAAACATACAGCAGAGTTTATTAAATAAAAGAGGTGGGAAAGGATGGTTCTAACAGATGGAAAGAACAGTTATATTCTTTTAGAATGGTAAAAACCAGAGCAGTACAACAATAATTCTTTCCTTCAGTATAATATATCTAGATCTATTTAAAGTTTCAACTCTTTGAGCAGTCAAGCACTCCAAGTTATCATGACCATACTGACCATTAAAATTTTATATTTCACTGTTGTTTTATTATTTAATTCTCTCAACAAATCACTCCTTGGTTCACAATAATCCATATTTTCGGATGCCCATCAAGCAACTCACGTCATACCATGCCACTGAATGCAAATAAACACTTGGCAAAGTAGTTCTGAACTATAATCAAGAACCTTGACGAGGCATGTTATGAATAATCTAAAGCCTCTAAATACTTTTATGGAAATTACAGTTGAAAAATGGAGCATCAAGTTTATACCCATCACTCAGAATGGAAATTTCTGGTAAGAAATCAATCAGCCAGAAGAAGACACCAATTACCAGAGATTGGCTTCCCTCTGCCAGTCTCCTTATTTCTCTAATAGATGTAGCAGAAATGAATCTCACACGATTTGTCCATGAATCTCAGAAATGTATTAGGCATATATACATTCAACTTAAGTCTAGGAACAAAGGGTCAAATGGACACATCTGGCATGCGGATGACAAAAGGAAGTGATATTCTTTTGAAAGCAAAATCATGATAGAACTTAGTTCTAAGACAGATCCAACAATCTTCAGTAGAAAGAGAGGACAAACTTTTTTATTTCATTTTATTTTCTTTTCCTTTTCTTTTGGCAAAAATGCTCGAATAAATGAATTTTGTTTATCAGAGACCAAAATTAGCGTCACCAGAAAGGATCACATGGATCAGAACCAATAAAAAAATTTCCCATGTCCCAATTAAAGGTGTACAAAACATAAAATAAGCTAAGCAAAACAACCGCAATCGCAAGATCATCTGATGAAGCCTAACAGGATAAATCTGGAATGCTGGGAGTTCCTGATCCAGCGCACGAACGGAAGGAAAAACATAATAGTACTAGGATTTACCTTACGCGAAACAAGCACTGATCCTACAGCAACCGCGTTCCCAGTTCAAGAACCCAATCGTAGATCCGGAAGAACAGGATAACAGGAAATGATAGAAGAGAGAGGACAAACGAGGAATTACTAGATTGATCGGGGCTCCAAGCATGGCAGGTGATGCACTGCGCGAACTGATGGATGGCCACCGCCGCCATACCCTAAATCACCACCTCCTACGCCTCCTCCCCGCACCTACTTCTTCCCCTTTATTTTCCCGTCCGAGAGAGGGATGTCTACAAAGGAAATCGTGATAGGGATGGATGCATCCAATCCTTGGAGGATTCGTCGTCGGGAGGTGAGGAAGGGGCGAGGAAGAGAAAGCTGGAGAAGCAAACACCCCCCGAAACCAAAAGCGATCTCAATTAGGAAAGCGAAAGCCGAGACTTGGATGTCTCACGCTTCTCCGACCCGTTTACTCGTGACCATCTCTCACTTACCCTTGTCGTCCTCGTAAGAGCGGAGGGGGGGTGGGCCATGGTGGGTCCCGCCGCCATGCTTTTCTTTTTCCTTTTTTTTCTTTTTATTTATCGTTGTTAACTTCGTCATTACTCGAATGATTGATTATTCTCACTTTTATTGAAGTTTTAAGTTAGAATATTTGCATTTGGAATATTTTCTCCCTACTTATAGTGACCTTTCATATATGATTCTCCCGTTAATAATGTTGTTCATTCAAACTAGTAGGTAAATCTACTAGTACCTAACTAGAATAAAAAATTATGCACAAATCTAAAATATTCAAAACATCCTTGAAATTTTTTGACATCATAATTTGGTTTTTTTTTTAATTTTAACATGTTTATTCTAATAATCAAATGGCCTGTTGGTGTGATTTGATTACCCAGAAGGCTTATGTGTGTCTATTTTTGGATTTATGAGGAGGATACATGTTATGAGCTTAAACTTGGAGGGATAAATATGAAGATATATATATATATATATATATATATATTTAATGGAATACAATTTGAGTTTAGAGGAACACATGGTTGATGAATGATGGGCTTTGTCCTGGATAAACTTTGTCCCAAGCCACCACATAAACCTTGCACTGGAAAGGTGATCAAGCTGATAAAAATTTTAATTGGATCCTCATTAATCCAAAAAAACTTAAATTGTTATAAAAAGATCTGATATATATATTTAACTCTTAACTTACAAGACATTGCACATTATATTTAACAAAACACAGGATGAATAAAAAAACGGAAGGAGACAAATACAAGATTCAAACTGAAGAACTGTTTTGATTGGATTACCCAGCAATATGAAGAACTTGAGTTGTCAAGGAAAAACCCAGCATATATTTAACCACCACATGTAGGGAAAACAATGGATTCATATTTTCAGCCATGAAACTGTGTGAAACAGCAGGAAATATCCAAAACCATGTATTGTATTCAGTAGAAACTGTGAAACAGTTGCAGCATTGAAGCAGCAAGCATGCCGGGAGTGGTCAGCCATGAATGACCACAGAGAAATCATGAACCTAATCAACCACCAAAAACAAGGGCAAATATGTTTTTTGCCCAAATTGATCTAGGCTCCTCTAATTGTTTCATCTCTTCTTCTGTGTAATACATACTCCAGAGTCCCCATCTTCTTCTCTCCTCTAAGGGTACCTCATTCAGTTTCCAGCTGTTATGCCGGGACTGCTTCCGATTGCTTCACTGGCCTTGCTGAGGGACTGAAATCCTGGTGCTGCATTCAAGTCCAACTCAATTAAGTCAGGATGTCCAGGGAGTCAAATTGTGCAAATACGAGTTCAGATCAGAATTCAACTTCAGAACCAAGCAACATAACTATCGTGTGTAGGTTTTTCCTTCAATCAGATTGGACGGTTAACCTAACCACAATTAATTTGCTCAAAACTGTACGAGAGCAAGGTATTTGCAATCTGATAGATGAGAGCATCAGAAGACCATGAGTGTAATGTCATACATTGTCATGATCAGGATATATTTTATTGGAACATTTTCATACAACTTATGTCACTATAGCTCAAGGTTTGCAACTTACCTCTCCAAAATGAACAGACTGACAGCCCATTTGCTTCCTCATAATTCTAAGTCTCTTCACTGTTTCCAAAACCATTCTGTAAGTTAGACTGAATCAGCAAACTACAAAACAGAACAAGTCTTTGACAATGAGAAAAAACTAAGGACAAGATCACCAGAAAAACCATAAGATTGCAACAAAATTGAATGCATGCACTATAACCAGAGTGCAATTGATCTATGGTTATAAATGTATTCTAATGATGATCGAAACACCATGATATCGTTCTCCAGGAGAAATAGGTTCCCTGACCAAAGTAGTCATCCATGAATGATTTCTTCCGTTTAGGTATACTGATAAACAGGTATCAATATCAGTCTGTACTGTGAAGAAGGCATACCGTTCGAGACACATCTCCAACCAGCATCCAGTCCCCATCCTTGTCTTCATAAGTAAGAGAAAACTCAGAAGAACCATCTAACAACTTTGAAACCTTTGCTCCATCTGCCATCATTTACACCAATATAATAAGTAACTCCACCACATCCCAACATACCACAAAAAATACAGATAACTGCTGATTTTATTTCAATTCCTATGCTGCACAATAGGCAGACATCTATAAATTGATTTCCACTATGACATAGAATCTCCCTAATGGAGAACAAGAAATTATCGCTTAGATCTTAAGCTCTGCACTTGCATACATCAGGAAGATTAACTTTATAATGATATAATTACAGATAATGAACTCACGGATAGATGCCAAAGGGCAGGGCCCATAGTAGGCTTCTGAAACATGAGCTCAAGTGCAACTTCAAGAGATAAATGAGAATGATGGGCAATGAGATCCACCTTCCAACATATAGGATCACCATCCTTTTCAATTTACCAAATAATGAATTCCTTGTTTCTTTTCCTTTATTCTCCTGATCATTGCTGCCAATGATGAGGTTGGTCTTCTTGAGGGAATTGGAGGTACTATCTTTGGAATGGTTGAACAATCTGTTCATCCTGAAGGCCCTGATAGGTGGCCATCCCACTGCCACCTGACTGTTCGCTCACTTGAATTTTTTTTTTGAGACATAAAACCCAAAAATATTCAGCAACAAATTTAAAAGTTTATAAACAGCATAAGCTCAGGGATGAGAAAATAAAAGGAATTGCTTTTTCACTCTTGATTCTTTTTATATGTTAATATTTACATCAAGCATCTGAATACATTTCATCACTATTATTTTGCTTTGAGAACATATCACTGTCATGACAATACACGGAAACAAATTAAATGCAGCATTCAAGCAACTTAGCAGACTAACTCAGTACCAAAACCTTTACATCAAAAGCACCGAATAATTTTCGTCACTAATGTTTTCCTTTGAGCTCATATCGTTGTCAAACTAATACAGTAAGACTAAACAAGTCAAATAGGATGTTTCACTTTCTGAGAGAGAAAGGTGTTGATTACAGAAGAAAGCAAAGAAGCAAAAGCGAATAGTGTTCTGTTTCTTTCATCTTTCTTTGATGGAAGCAAATTCTGGTGATCTTATTAGTCAACAAAAAAGTCAGAAACATAAGAGGAGAACAAAAAGGAATCTTCCTATTGCCGACTCCTTTGGCAGTAAAGAAAGCAAAAGGTTAGTAATATGGGAGAACAAGAACCCCATGGTCAAGAGAAAGCAAGAAAGATAGAGAGAATGTAAGGCTCACCTGAGACGGGGAGGAGGGGAGTCAGGGGAGACGGATTCTGCCGCCCGCTTAGTCCCGGCGACACCCAGGTTGGTGCCGGAGGACGAGGAGACCAAGGAAGCGGTTGGGGACATCGGAGAGGCGCGCGACGCCAGCGAGGGGAAGTTCTTGGCGATCAAGATGCGCCAGCACGGCCCCACGGCGCCGGCAGCGGCTTCCCCTTCCTCGCCGCCCCAAGGTCAGCCCTAGCCCCAGCTCCTCCTCATTTCTGACTTCCTCCTCCGTCTCCCCCGCCGCTCCAGCGCTGACTTCCTCCACCATCAAATCCTCCTCCTCCACCGTCGCCGCTGCCGCTTTCCACACCGATTCAGTCGACGCCACGCCTCCGTCGAAGCCGCAAACCCCTCGCGTCGTCCTCTCTCTCTCTCTCTCCGGCGACGGGACACCCTTTCTTGCGTCCGAGTTAAGAGGAGACGGACACAGTTCTGGCTCGCGTCAAGACAACCACCAATCCCCTTCTTTCTATTAGTGGGTCCAGGAGAGTTTATTAGAAGAGCGATTGTGATGAGGAGAAGGGTATTATCTGGACCTGATGTTGGTTTCTGGGCCGGAGTTCGAAATCTCGGGTCTAAGCCCTTTTCTTGGGCCCAAAGATGACCGCTTAGAGCCTTTGATGACCCCAATAACGACATGAAACATATCATTAAGCCCAAAAAAAACAGTTAAACCATCTGAACCACGCGCGGCTCGGTTCGGTTCGGCTCGCCTCATCTGTGGACGATCGCCGAGCAACTTTCTTCTGACTATCGCACGCGAGATTGCTGCATTACCGCCGTCTTTTCTCACGCGATCAGTTGCGAAATGGCCGCGCCGCCATCGTCGCCCGGCCACTCTACGGTGGCGACACGGTCCCAAAGCTCCTCTGGTTCCTTCCACCATCGCCCTGTGCGCGCTTGGCGACACGAGGCGGCACGTGACGCTGCCGCCGCTTCAGCGACGACGCCCCCACACGTCTGCCAAGTGCACCGCAACGGGACGCGCACGACGGATGCCCGCCACCTCATGGATCAAGTTGTTGGAAATCCCACCGCAAGACGATCTACATATCCGAGGACGAGGAGCTATTCACCACTGTCATCAACAGAAGCAGAAGCGAAGTGACATCAAGAAGAAGAGGAAGAAGAGCAGCAGCGACAACAGCAGCGATGGCGAGCACTGCCGGAAGTATCATTCCTTGCAAGGGTACATTAATCAACCTTTCCTAATGCATCTCGATTTCCTTTTTGTCGTTCTTCTTCTTGCTCCAAGGAATTTTGGGGGCACGTGCAGCTGCGGTGGCTTGGGAGGCGGGGAAGCCGCTGGTGATCGAGCAGGTGGAGGTGGCGCCACCCAAGGCCATGGAGGTCAGGGTCAAGATCAAGTACACCTCCCTCTGTCACACCGATGTCTACTTCTGGGAAGCCAAGGCATGCCTTCTCCCTCTCCCCCGCTATCTCATCATCCTGTGCACCGACTCTGCTGTGATCCCATTAGATTCTTGCTAACGATGACAGAATCATGTTCCTCACTTGTTTACTATATGATCGAATAAGATTGTATGATTCTCTTCCTTCATTTTTACCCATCAAAATTTCTTTGAATCAGGGTCAGGCACCACTTTTTCCTCGAATTTTTGGCCACGAGGCATCAGGGTATGTTCATGTTGTGTTTCTTCTTCGCGTGGATTCTAATTTTCCTGCAACAACACCGTGCTTTACGCTATGTTCTTCCACAAATAGGATCGTCGAGAGTGTCGGTGAAGGTGTGACGGATCTGGAAGTCGGAGACCATGTCCTCCCGGTGTTCACAGGAGAATGCAAGGAGTGTGCACACTGCAAGTCTCAAGAAAGCAACATGTGTGACATGCTAAGGATTAACACAGACAGAGGTGTGATGATTGGCGATGGAAACGCCCGGTTCTCTAAGAACGGCAATCCCATTTACCACTTCCTGGGAACCTCCACCTTCAGCGAGTACACAGTCGTCCATGTTGGCTGCCTTACTAAGATCGACAAATCTGCACCTCTTGACAAAGTTTGTGTCCTCAGCTGTGGCATATCGACAGGTATAATCAACACTCTCTTCACCACCACCACCACCCTCTTTGAGATTAGAAATAGAATGTTCCATCCCTTTTCCCCTCAGGGCTCGGAGCCACACTCAATGTTGCCAAGCCTAAAAAAGGTTCAACAGTTGCGATATTTGGATTGGGAGCTGTAGGTCTTGCTGTAAGTCTTACATATATAGAACACTGATGAATCGATTACCATAGATCTACTACTTCTAGAACATTTACTCTGATCTCTGGTTTGTAGGCTGCAGAAGGCGCAAGAATCGCCGGCGCATCCCGAATCATCGGTGTCGACTTAAATCCCAGCAGATTTGAAGTGGGTAAGTTTTAAGTTTTCTTGCCAACATTTGCTTTCTCAACCACTGGATCACCATTTTGGCTTCTTTATGAGCAGCGAAGAAGTTTGGCATCACCGAGTTCGTGAACCCTAAAGATCATGACAGACCAGTGCAGGAGGTTGCATGTTTCTCGAATGTTTGGCCACAAAACCTACAAGATCTGCAGGACTAAACCCAGTTCTTGTTGTCTCGCTTAGGTGATTGCTGAAATGACCAACGGTGGAGTCGACAGGAGCGTGGAGTGCACCGGCAACGTCAAGGCTATGATGTCCGCGTTTGAATGCGTTCATGATGTGCGTGATAGGACTGCGACATGGTTAATTACTACTCTCGAAGGACGAACAGCCATTCTCATTGTCTTCTGGTTGATTCATGCTTGTCAGGGATGGGGTGTTGCTGTGTTGGTGGGGGTTCCCAACAAGGACGACATGTTCATGACGAAGCCGATGAACTTGCTCAACGAGAGGACACTGAGAGGAACCTTCTTCGGGAACTACAAGCCTAGGACAGATCTGCCCTCGGTGGTCGACATGTACATGAAGAAGGTGAGCTCTTTCCTGTCGAATTCTGAAGACGGTCTCATCAGAACGGAGATGAGCTGACGTGTTTCTTTCTTTCCACCTGCAGCAACTGGAAGTGGAGAAGTTCATAACGCACAGAGTTCCATTCTCGGACATCAACAAGGCGTTCGACTACATGTTGAAGGGCGAAAGCCTTCGCTGCCTTATAAGCATGGATGAGTAGATCGAGAACGGAGCAGTGGTTCTACTTAGAACGCCTTGTTACGTACGTGCATGGCGAATAATAAAGCGTACGTGATGTTGTTAGCTACCGAACTGCTGGTTTCTACTGCGCTAATGTTTTTGGTGAGCTTTGCTTGTATTCCGATCAGACTGTTTAAAGATTATATTTCAAATAAAATAATCATTATTAGTATACGATTTGGGATCCTTTTACGTGTCATGTCACGATCGTTAGACTTGGATGTTAGTCAATCAAGATTTTTAAGATTCTAACTCGTGTCTTTGACCACGATACAGAGTCAATCATCGAGAAAAGGACTAAATCTCAAATCCTTAAATTCTTTTTGATCTCTTAATTATTGTTCTTATCTTGTTGGCATCATTGTTCTTTCTCGTTCATTCTTGGAATAGGGGAACTCAAGAACACTGGAAAGCTCCCCACAAAGCTGATCTGTGTTCGCGCTAAACTCCAAAATGTGCAGCATTTATGTGTGGCATCTGAAACATACAGAAATGTGTATCTGTTCTTTTGTTCTTTTGGCGGATGGCAATCACCACAGCAAAGTTCTGATGGAGATAAAGGAAGGCATTCACAGCTTTAAAGCCTCTTCCTACTTTCTTTTCTTAGGGATCTCTACAGCAATGGCACAGGGAGGAAGCTAACTCGATGAAGAAGACTAACGAGTGGTGAAGGTCAATGTTCCCTACTTTGTTTCGATTGTCGATGGTGTCCTTGGAAGACTTGAAGTCACTGACACACTGATGGCAGTCAAGCACGTTAGATTCAGCTCTTGGATGATGAGCCAAGGGGATCTTGTCAGGACCAGACTCACATACAACAATAGGGAAGTGAATCCAAGGAAACCCAACACCATTTTCCAAGCTCCTCTACTGTCAAAGTGATCTTCTCACACCACAAGGGAAGTGTTTCATGTCAATAGCCCCTTCTTGCACCGTCTTTGCCATCCAGATAGACACTACTTGGACAAACAATAGCCTTGATCTCCTCAGAGTTGCATCCTGGTGATCGTTCACCGAGTAGCAGCTTCTCAATCTCCAAGCCTCCATAGAGGGAGTTGTCGAGCACTAGATGCTCTCTTCCTCCGTTACAGATCTGCGTGCTGATTCCATCATCCGAACTGCAGCTCTGCTGGGGACCTCCAAGCATGATACGACCACCACTTTGATGCGCTGGGATTTGAGGAAGAGGGAAGGCAGATGCGGGTGTGGAGTAACTCAAGAGATATGGGGAGATTGGGATGCCTTCTAGGCCTGGTGCTGATGATGAGAATGAAGCCGTGGTCTCCAAGGTCGATGGAAAGAACAATGGCTGCTGCTGATGATGATGAGGCTTTCTGTGTGATGGTGGTAAGCCCAGGAGCTTTTTCTTCAATTTGGTGTTCCAGTAGTTCTTGATGTCATTGTCAGTCCTCCCTGGGAGCTGGGCTGCTATGATGGACCATCTGCACTTGTGATCTTGGCATATGAGAGACAGATTACTTCATGCATGCATACAGAAGATCTTGCTTGGTGTTTTATAGAAGAGATGATGTTCTCTTTTAAGGAGAAGAGAGAGAAGATGGACTACATGTGCTAATATCAAATGGATACATGGGGTTGAACAAGCACAGATATATGTGCAAGAATGGATCAGATCACCTGCTTCCAATGGCAGCAAACAGGCTGCAGATGACCCTATCTTCATCATCAGAGAAATCCCCAAGCTTTAAGTTAGGCCTCAAATAGTTGAGCCATCTCAACCTGCAACTCTTTCCACACCTTCTCAGACCTGTCCTCGTTACCCATGCAACAACCATCACTCCGAGAAGGCAACACAAAAGAGCAACGGATGAGTATAATACAAGTCATCAACCATGATCACTCCTTCCCTTACCAGCTTTCCGAGGGAGAGTGATCCAGTTTCCACCAGTTCCATGCTTCTCTATGTACTCCTTCAGCTGCTTGTCTTCCTCTGGAGACCAAGGACCTTTCTTGACATTTGCCTTGTCACAACATGGAGCCCTCCCCATTTCTCAGACTCTCAACATTGAGCTAGAATGGCCTTAGACCATTGTAACAAGGTAAGGAGACAGATGGATAGATGACACACAAGTATATAAGAGGATGGGAATGATAAACGAGTCAGAATATATGCTTGTCTAGTTTCAATCAAGTCTTCCAGCCTCTTGGCTGCATGCATGTTTTGTGTCAGGAACTCATGGGCTACCATCAATCACCATCTACAAAGAAACTATTCCTGTACTTTTGGAGACCATGCATCTGATCTACCTCTAGCTTGTTTTGGCTCCCTCCCCTTCATCGTATTTCTTCTACAGATTACAAAATATGCAGGTAAATACAGCAATGTTTCAGTTGGATCTCTGGATATGTCTAGTCGAAGAAGTGTCACATCAATCCACTCGATGCAAGTCCCAGCCATAGGGCTGTGTGCAAGATTTGTCACCCCCGGGCATAGATACAACTTAAGAATCGATCGAAGCAGTGGCTGCCATATCCTGTAAGGTGACAAAATCATACACTTCTCACAACACTGGTTGCTTGGTGGCTTCTCTTCAGTGTTAGGTGATGACTCATGCAACAGGAAGTAGAGAGAAGGGACTTATCACTGCTGGCTGCAGAAGGCAGAAAGACTCTTTGTCCAATCTTTGCACTAAAAATTGTGAGTGGTGTACAACATTAGTTAGCAGAAGTACTTGTGCTTCTTAGGATGGTTAAGCACCAAACATGATAGTTTACCTACCAAATGACTGTCACAATAGGAAATGGTGTCTTTTTCCCCATGACAAAAAGAGAAAAGACATGGAACAGATACATGATGACAACATTATGGACACAGACACACAGTGGCCCTGTCGCTCTTGGCTCTGAGGTTTTCATTGTTAGAATCCAAGAAAAAGACAAATTAATATTAGACATGTTGGAAAAATAAAGAAAAAAGAAACACATCATTTCAATTCTAAACCATGTCTCTCTCTATCAATGGCTTATAAGGAGCTGTATGTAGAGTTAATCAACCCACTAATTCGTTTCTGTTGTGAGAGGAAAAATGGCATTTGTAAGGTTCGATGTGTCTTCTGGGTAATGACAAGTACTGTAGACTGCCAACATTTTGCTAAACAGCGCACTCTGCTTGCACTGTTCATGTACGAACATGATCAGTGGTGAGATATGGTGCAGCTACTGCAGGATGGGCAAGGAAAGATTCAAAGAACAGAAGGCTTCATATGTTAGCCTGTGTAGCATAGAAAGACGGCAATCCTTCAAGTTGTCAGGGATGCAGAGGTGGAGGGCTCTGTGATAGATTCTTCAGTGAAACAAAATCCCAAGTGTCTGATAACCATGCAGAAATCATGGAGTACTCTATTTCTTTCTGTTTGTATTCTTTTATCTTGGTTCCCTTTGAGGAAGCACATGCTCAGCCAAGCTAGATCAGTGATACAGTTGATAATTTGGTGGTGGCAGGTGGGAGAATTTTTATTGACTGCAGACTTGCTTGTGAGTTCAGATACAAGCTTGAGATAATAATGAATCAAGCATGCTTCTAAGACTCACTGTTCCTTCTCTTTGATAATAAGCCCTAAAATATAATGTTAAGTAGCTTTCAGTGATGTGATTGCTGAGAGAAGAGCAGCAGTGATCCTGAATTCCAAGAGTCCATAAAAAAACATTCATTTTCTTCTGAACGACACTGAGGACAGTACTTCCATCGGTTCCGGGAAACCAAAGCAGGGAAAGAGCTGCCAGCGAACATAGAAAATAACAAATGGAGACTAAAACCTTAGCAGGACAGAGAGAGAAAGAGATGCAGCAGCAGCAGCAGCAGAATGGTGTTGGGTTCTGCTCCTCATTTCCCTAGAAAGATTGGAGGAGGCAAAGAGTGTCTTGTCAATCTCAGTTGTACATCGATTTGAGCATCTTTGTGTCTCAATGGCTGGGGTGCAACTCCAACAGATTGGAGAGCTTGTGTTTTGTCCGCTTCAAGGAGCAAAAAATCTGGTGTGTTAGATACGACCCCAATGCCAATGCATATGACAGTCTCGATCCAACCTCGTGGATCTACAAACCATGCACCACATCAATTTTGGATAGAGAGAAGATGACAATGGTTCCTAGCAATTGGACTGTTAATCCCAAATGAGCTGCCTGCTTTGGCATTTTTGGTGCATGCCCAATTGGACTGTTATTATCTTTTTGATTAGAAAAGAATCAGTCAACCAATTTTATTTGAATTTTATGCTTAGTAGGCGAAGAGCAAGAACCTTAACACCCATCAGCAATGGAGAAGACGGCCAGCTAAACCTCGAAAGGAGGACGAACTACAAACACATGGGCTGTCCGTGTTCTTCCTGTAACATTATGCTCGGGTGCCAAAGTGTCTGCTGCAGCCACCTGAGAGAAGGAAGCAAATGGTGCATTAGTCTGGCCAAATTCCACAGACAGATGCTGGAAATATACCTAACAATTCGAGCACAGGACCGGTTCTTAAGGATGAATCATTCATAGTATATAGACGAAGAAGAAGAAGAAGTCATACTGAATGTATTTGGCTTTCCTGTGAGCAACCTTTTACTACTAAAACGCCTTGCGAATAATAACAAGGGGTAAAGCGTCACGGAACGTGTTCGGCGCGGCACCCTCGACACATGCCTTTTCCCTCGTCGCGATCACCACTTCTCCGTCGCCGTTACCAAAACTCCCCATCTCCGCGAGTTTTATGATCTAGCTCAATGTGCAAGTCCAGAGCCGCCACCATGGCCTCCCAACCTAGATCCAGGTCCCATTCCAAGTTCTCCGCCGCCACCGCCGCTTCCTCCGGCGAGGTCAGCGCGGGAACCGGTAGCCGTCCCGGCCGCCTGCCCCCTACATCAAACCACTCCGATTCGTCGTCCGGACCTAAACCCTCCTCCTCTGCCTCTTCCTTCGCTGCCTCCTCCTCCTCCTCCGCCCTCAGCCTCGCCTCCCTTCGCGGCGCCCTCCCGGAGGCCCCCGCTGTCTACCACTTCCCGGAGCTCTGCGCCGCCACCAACAACTTCCTCGCCAAGCGCCTCCCCGGCGCCTCCTCCTCCGCCTGGCGCTGCGTTCTCCGTGGTCGGGACGTCGTCGTTATCCAGCGCCCCCTCCGCCGCCACCCCCGCGAGCTCCCCGCCCGCCTCGCCGCCCTTGGCAGGTCCCACCACAGCAGCCTCGTCCGCCTCCTCGGCGCATCCCCCTCCGGTGACCACGTTTACCTGGTCTACGAGTTCGTCCCCGGCGCCAGCCTCGCCGAGTGTCTCCGCAACCCGCGGAACCCCGCGTTCACCCCGCTCTCCTCTTGGGTCTCCCGCGTGCAGGTCGCCACCGACGTCGCCCAGGCCCTGGAATACATCCATCGCCACTCCTCCACCGCCACCGGCGTCCACAACCGGCTCAAGAGCTCAGCCGTCATCATCACCGAGCCGGACCTCCGCGCCAAAATCTGCCACTTCGGCGCCGTGGATCTCGAGGGGGAGGTCCCCGATACCGTGGCCGATGAGGCAGAGGCTATCTCGATCTCCTCGCCGTCAACGAGGAAGGGATCCAGCGAGAAGCAGAAACAGAAAGAGGGAGCGCGGGATTACATGGCCCCGGAGCTTCTGGCCGAGGGGGTCGTCTCGCGGCGGTCGGACGTGTTCGCTTTCGGGGTGGTGCTCCTCGAGCTCTTCTCAGGCGAGGAGCCGCTCAAGTACCGATACGACAAGGACCGGAAATTCTTCGAAGTGGTCTCCCTCATCGAAACGGCGCGGGAGGCGGTGGCGGGGGAGGGGGAGGAGCGGCTGGGGAGGGTGAGACGGTGGGTGGACGGCAGGCTGCGGGACTCGTTCCCGGTGGGGGCGGCGGAGAAGCTGATCCGGGTGGCGCTGCGGTGCGTGGAGGCCGATGCGGCGGCGCGGCCGGACATGACGTGGGCTGCCGGCAAGGTCTCCAAGATTTACCTTGAATCCAAGGTATGGGCGGGGAAGGTCAGCGTTCCGACCGGCTTTTCCGTATCCACGGCTCCGCGGTAAACCTCCGCACCCGCCGCGGCGCGAGCGATGTGACGGAACTGCCCCCTCGAAGAATTACTTCACACCACTGTATCCTTTTTGTCTTTTGTGCATATGGAGACAACTGATTTGGCTTTTTCTACCGCAAACAAACAATAACACATCAATTAGAATCGATGTGATGCGATTTGTTGCCTAATAATGCCGGCGCGAAATTTAAAGACACGTGGACTACACGAGACACCGGTGAGGTCTACATTCTTCTTCTTGGGTCTCTCGCGTGGATCTTCCCATGTGACGTGGATCCATCTATGGGGGGGACAAATAAAGTGATGATGGTAACTAATGTGCATAAATTACGAAGGTGAGGGTACCAAAGTCAACCGTGATTTATCACGCAAGTTCTTTCTCTACGTACAGTCAAATCATAAACCACTTATTTGGACTTCCATCGTTTTGACCCAATCTCTCCTGGAAGTCAACCTTCAGCTTCCGAGTTTTAATTGAACTCTATTTGGAGGGTGATGGCCTAATCTTAATTAGCCATAAAATATGCGAAACATTTGTCATGGTTGGGCCATCTAACTCTATCATGGTGGCCCGATGTATCTAAGCCCAAGTCAAGGTGAGATCTTTGACCCATAGGATTACGTTTGACTTCCCATAGACAGCCTGCAGAAGGCAAAGTAAACAAAAAAAGTCCTTCTCTAATATCTTGAAATTAGCAATGTTCTTGATTTCTCTTCTTCTGTGCATTTTCATTCAGCAGCTGAGGATAAGAGGTCTGTTGAATCCCGACTGCAACCTTAAATTAAACCTTGCGGAGAGAAGAAGAAGAAGGGCTTCTTGTTAATCTGAAGATGGCCACAGTGGTAAGACGAAGGATACATGCATGCATGTCGTCTCCTTCCAAAGCCACCGATGACTGAACCCCGGTGGAGCAGCCATCATCAGTCAGTCCTCTCCCAGAATCTTGTTACTCCATTGTAATCAGCCGATCCAGAGAGAGACTATATATGCGCAGGGCGGCACTGCCTGCGTTATAGCTTCGCAATGCAGGTGCATATCTTATTGGAGTAGCCTCGACATTAAGCTTAGACGTAATCCATGTAGAAGAAGAAACAACAGGACTGCGAAGACTATTCAACCGAGCTGCCCGCAAGTATCTGTGCATCGCCCTCATGAACGATGCAGTCCTTCACATAGAAGCAGCATGCATGAGGACAAAGCCACACACGTCCTTCGCGGTACTCGGAGCAATAAGATGACACTTGAACTGTAGCAAAAGGACACGCTGATGAACTGTGGAACAAGCAAAATTTGCTCGACATCTGCATGCATACATGCACGCATGCATGCATGCAAGCATGCAAATCCATGCAAGAGATGGGGTGCGGTGGAATGCATCTGCAGGAGACAAATAAGCTGTCCTCAAACATCCAGTGCCATCAATCACCAAGGAAAAGATGCTGGAACTCCTCCAACCCAAGGCCTCAGAATACATAGGCACAAACTTTTGAGTCCCCCTAACCTCTGCAAACCTAGGCCAAGAATATATGTTGTTCATAGGATACTGATCCATCTTCTCAGCCCCAGAAACAGGGAAGTGTCTTTTAGATGGGAAGTATGCACATACATAAGTATGATGGTGCTCACCTTGATATCTTATGCTTCTGTGAGCTTTGATAGCTCAACCGAGAAGCCTATGGTGTCAAAGGAACAGAAGATATTACAGCTGAACATTCTTTTCTTTCACTGCTACAGCATAGTTTTGGTGATTTAGGAAGTACTCGTATATCAATTATGTGTTTGTTTGGTAGTTAAATGATAGAAGGACGCATTGGGAACCCATCATCCATGGAACCCTAGAAGATGAGGAACATGCATGGGATGATAAGCGTCTAAAACAATGGCAGAAACAGTAGGATTCAAGTGTAAAGTGAAAGAAGGGAACATATACAGAGAGAGAGAGAGAGAGATGGTGGTGGGTTGTTCACGTGTCTACTACTTTCTTCGAGATTCTCGGCCAAGTTACCCTGGCAGAATAGAATCTTTGCTTTGGTTAGAGCACAGAAAGAGGCCATTGTTGAATGAGGGCAATGCAGTATGATTGTCTGAAAAAGAAGGTACGGCCCTGCAGAAGCTTGCCCACTCAATAACCCATCATCCAAGAACCCACCTCAATGTGTGGCCTCTGTGCCATTGCCGCACCTCTCTCTCGCTTTCTTTTCCTTCCGTCTTTTTAATGGCCACAGAGAGAGAGAAAGAGAGAGAGAGAGAGAGAGAGAGAGATGCAAATGCATCTTGCTGGGACACAGCATCACAGTGAATATATTACACGCGGGCTTGTCTTCGTCGTCCTCCATCCGTGTCTCCATATGGGTAACATCTAATTCCATATGGCCTAATCACGAGGATGAATCACCATCACCTATTTGCGATGCTAATAATCTTACGAGACCAAATAGCATGTCTATCTTTTTGCCTTCGCTCGTCTCGAATATGGATGGATGGATGTGTGTGGATGACAAATGGCACTTGAAATAGAATCAACAAAGGGATTTTTTTCCACCTTCTTTTTCTCCTTTCTCTCTGCTAGTTTAGTGAGTGAGTCCCATCACTCATTTCAAGTACCGGAGCTTGACTTCATCCGCATGGCTACATGCGTAGGTCTTCGGAGCGGAATCCAAATCAAGTTGCCATACCCCTCATAATTTCCTTCAACCTAAGGTTTGACACCTACACAACATCTCTACATATCTCATCTTAAATTGCACAAGGAATCGAGATTTCAGAGCTAAATTAATTAGCAACCAAGGTGAAGTCCGACGTCTCACACTAACGTTCATACCCGGGGGCCCCCACAGCGGGGCGCCGTCAGCATAAGATCTCGGCCGTCCAATCGTTGGGTGGGGAGATGGAAATAAAAGCCGAAACAAGTACACAGCAAACAGGCCACTTCCATCCCAGCCGTCCAATCAAGATGTGGCCTGTGGGCCCACATTAATTGGATGGTCAGGACGATAGCGTTCCCCCTTCTGCCAACCTATCTTTTCCCCCATCCCTTCTCCGCTCATTTAATACCCACTCCTTAACGCATGGTGACTGCTCGGACATGGATCCTCCAGCCGGTGCAGTGCGTAACAGGAAGTTAACTGGGTTCATCGAGCCTCCTCGGGCCGCGAGTCTGCGACCGGCGACGCAGCGGACGAGGCATGGAAGTCACTGTAGCAGGTCTCGGAGTCGGTGCGGACCTGGAGGGCTCGAATACAGATCATTGAACCTCTTCCTAATCTGTACGGGCCTGTGGTTCATCCTCAGCCTGCGCGCTAAACGCCACCGAAACAGATGATGTGGGTGGAGCTTTGCCGCGAGGGAGAGGGGGAGGGACGAGTTGATGGCGAGTCCGGCAGGCAGAAAGTGAAACCTCTTGTAAAAAGGCTTCTTCTTGATTACCCATAAGAACCCATATATAATGATGGAGAGAGGAGGGAAGAGAACGAGGGAGTCCGTACCAGGACGCAGCGGTTCTGACGGTGGGGGGAGGGGGGGCATCGGGAATCGGGAAGTGGGGGGGCGAGGCGGGGGGTTGGGAGATCAAAAGGGAAAGATGGAGAGAAAGGGGTGGCGAAGGAAGCAAGCCCGCCCGCGAAGCAAAAGATATGGGGCAGATCGGAAACGCCCCCCTCATTTCCCGGGTAATCCTGGGGCCCTCCTACTGTGACGTCACCCGAGGCCACGCGACCCCGCTTCCTTTGGGACCCGTTCTCCCTCCGCCAATCGGAATCCTCCACGTCGTCTCCGACCTTGGTGTCTCTTTCTCGATACCCGCTGCGCGATTGGATGAGCTGCGGGGCCCACGGGTGAATTAGGCAGGTGCGTGTTCGGGTGCTGGTCCGAATCGTATCTGTGGGGACGGCGTTACGCGCGACGGCGGCATCGGGAGTCGGACTGGGACAGGGAGGCGGGACTCGCCTGCGTCGCAATCGCGGCCGTCGGTTCGGCGGACCACCGCATGCTGGCGAGCGTGTGCGAGTAGGGCGGGGGGGAATATTTGCCTCCCGCACTCACTGCGGCGTAATCTTTTGCTGCCTGCTTTCGTCCCGTCTTCTTTTCCTTTTCCCCCTCCCTCCCTTTTCCCTCGCTCCCAAAAGAAAAGAGAGAGCAGTCTTATTCCCTGCCGTTTTGTTCTCTGCCCCCTGTTTTTTACCTCTTTCGTGGCATTCCGCCAGAGTAGCGAAGCGCTGCTGCTAACCACGCCCCCTTTCTGCTAATGAAATGATGAGAAGACGGGGAGAGAGAGAGAGAGAGAGTAAACTGTTGGCATGAATGAGAGTCATATCTGCACACATGGGCGGTCTTCACATGTCGAGCGGGGGTGTGGTTGTCGTGAAGTGGGTTTCAGCAAGTCATAACTTTCACGCTTCCTCCGCACCCTCTGGCCTTTGCTGCTGCTGCTGCAGTGAATCCATGTGGAGTGTTTTGCTTGCTCGGATTCCTGAAACCCACCACCACCTCCATCTCTTTGTTTGCTTCCCATCCCCATCTCTCTCCTCTTTCTAATCTTTGCCATCTTGTGATCTCCCTTTGTACTTGCTCTGGATTCGTAGCAGATACATGGAGATGGCTGCCGCCCTGCGTCTCCGCTCCCGACGCTCCCAAATTATTGGCCTCTGAACCCATTCCTTCCCCGCCTTCCCTTCTTCCTCTCCCCCACCTCCCCGCATCCTCCCCTCTTTACACCGATCCATCCCTCGCCAACTCATGTCTCTCGACCCGGAATGCCCCCGGCTAGCCCCGCCGCCGCCACTGCCAGCTGCAGCAGCCAACGTGCCATGAACGGCTTAAGGTCGGATGCCCACGTCGCCCAGCAGAGCCGCCGCGACAAGCTCCGGGTCCAGTCTGACCTCCTCCAGGTCCGCGACGCCTCCGAACCGGCCATGTTCTCCTCCCCGGCCGCCTCAGCCGCCACGGACTTCACGGGCGGCAGCCAAGTCCCCCTCGTCGCTCCTTCCACGTCGTCGCTGATCTTAAGCGAGGGCGCCGCTGCTTTCCAGCCCCAGCCCGGTTGCGACTGGGCTCCGCCTCCTTCCTTTGTTCCGCACGGTCATCCCTACCACCACCAACCGAGGCCCGGCTTCGTCGGCTATCACGACGGATCGACGGACTTGCACTTCGTGTCGCCCTCATCGCCGCTCGCGTGCCAAGGCCGAGAATTCGCCTCCGCGATCGCGCAACAGCCGTGCCCGTGGGCCGTCGAGGGTGGCGGGAACGAGCTGCTGTTCCTGCCCACCTATGCCGGGGAATCGCCCGGTGCCATGCTGATGGCCAGGCAGCTGCCTCCGCAGTGGAGCGGAGATGGAAATATCATGGGCGCCAAGTGCGATGACGCTGCCGTCGGGGCTAGCGATCCGAGAGCGGCGAGAGGCCTGTCCCTGACGCTCGCGTCGAGCCCGGTGCCGGAGCTCGGCGCGGCGCAGTTGGCGGCCGGGCCTTCCTGCCCCTACCCCAAGTTCCTGATCGGGGACCGAGTGTACACCGGCGGGGGATCACTACAAGACGAGGTGAGCCTGCCCAGCGACGCCGCTGCCCGCCGTGGCTCCGGCCCTCTCGGCCCGTTCACCGGCTACGCCACCATACTGAAGAACTCCAGATTCCTGAGGCCAGCGCAGCAGCTGCTCGACGAGTTCTGCAGCGCCGTCACGGGCTTGAAGCTCGCCAAGCGGTGCCACATCGGAGAAGCGAGTCCAGGAGCTTCAAGCAGCGGCCGCGACGTCGGCGAGAAGGACAACAGCTCCAAGGGAGTGAATTCCGGCGCGTCATCTTCGATGGAAGCCGGAGCCGAGGCCGGGGGCGCAGCCAAAGTCCACCGACCGGAATTCCAGCAGAAGAAGGCAAAGCTCCTCCACATGCAGGAAGAGGTTGGTGGCTTCGTCTTGGCTCCATTCAGTTCATGTCCTCTTAGTCTCTTACCACGAGCCGACCTCTCATCACCCTCGCATCAAGCATTCATTATGCCTCTAATTTCTTGCCACCATAACCAGTCCGTAGGGATCGAAACAAATCGATATCCGATAACCATGTCATTTGATGATCTAAATCTCTTCCTTCTCCGTCCTCCGTTGTCCTCATGGCGATCGTGGATCGAGGCATCTCTTTCTTCCCCCGCATCTCTTAATTCTCCAATAAATTCACAGCTAACGCCGTACGATCAGAAATAAATTACCAGTTGATGTAATCGACAGTCTTCTTACTTTCTTGTTCTCATATCATGTTTTCTATTAGGACAGGCTTTCTCGGTAATGTTGTTCTACAATTAGGCTTCACATATCTTATTAGATCGCATAACTAATGAATGAACCAATGATAGTGTGCTCAATTTTCCTATCTACATATCAAATGCCTTGTATCGTTGCTATCCTAATAGCGATCCTCATTTTTCTTGTCTATATTCGCAGAGGTTTCTTCACTATTGTCACTCATGGGGTCCTCAGCTCAGCACATATTGCGAATCCATTGACTGCTGTGTACCCTTCTTCTTCTTCTTCTTATACCGTTCTCACAATACCTCGTCATCGGTTTGGTTCCAAACAAAGGAACGAGTTTTGCATCACTTTTTATGCTTTTCCCATCACCAAAGAATTGAAGATGCAGTAATTTCGGCCCTATTCTTGAATCCATTTACCGACCCGACCCACTCACTCTCTCTCTCTCTGCCTGTTCTTTCATCCTTTTTTCTGCTGGGTTGATGAACAGTGTGAGAGGATGGCATTACTGGTGGTTTTGGATTCTTCATGTTGGATCATGCATGCCATTCTTAGTCTGCCATAGATCATGATTGTTTCATCCTCAGAAGAATGAATTAATAATCAGAAACACCTTTTGTTTTCTGATAATTAAATGTAGAAATTAGGCTAATTGGTTGTGAACATATGCAATGCAAGAATTATGTTTGACTATTGGTCAGTCATTCTACTGCTTTGGATTTGTTGATGTGGTGGTGGTACATTAGGTAGGGTTATAAAGAGTTGTACTACTGCAACACCCAATAACTGTGATAATGGAAATTGTTCTTTGCGTAACAAAGGTTTGTGGATGTTATCTCTTGTGTTTGTTGATCTCAAGTTTCATCTAGAATTGAGCATTATGGTCCTTCTTTGGCTAAAACATTTCATTTTTGTTAACTAATGTGCATAGCTTATGCAAGTTATTAGAAGCAAGATTTAAACCAACATAGGTCGTAGGTTCGAATTCGTGTCATTATTTGATGTTGTGAAAGTTTCCTTCGATTTTTTTCTTTTTTTTGGATAGCAACCTTAGATTCATAGATAAAATATTATTTCCAAGTTGGGAGAAACATCATGTTCTATGTCTGTCAGCATTATCGTCTAAGCTGCTAAGTTAGGCTGTTTTTTGGGATATGCATCACCCATGCAACTTCTGTACATGTGCTAAGTGTTGGTGCCTCAAATGTGAAGGTTTGCAGAAGATACAAGCAGTACCACCAACAAATGCAAATGGTGGTCTCCTCCTTCGAGTCCGTGGCCGGCCTCAATTCCGCCACGCCCTACACGTCGTTGGCGCTGAAGGCCATCTCGAAGCACTTCAGGAGCTTAAAGAACGCGATCTCAGATCAGATCCGGCACGTGAGCAAAGTTCTCGGGGAGGAACTCATGTCATCACCCAGTTCCGGTGGTCGAGGGGAATCGACGCCAACCCCCCTGCGGCTCAAGTACCTCGATCAAAGCCTCATTCGGAAACACAAGGCTGGTGGCGAAAGCACACTGAGCTTCGTCGATCACAACCAGCCGGTTTGGCGGCCGCAGAGAGGTCTACCGGAGCGTGCCGTATCCGTTCTCCGTGCATGGCTGTTCGAGCATTTCCTTCACCCGTAAGCGTCTCCCTATTTCGTTTATCCGCAGCTTCATCTTCACCGGGAGAACTAAATGTAGTTTAAGCTCGGTCTCGTTCAGGTATCCGACCGACACCGATAAGCACATGTTAGCAACTCAGACGGGCTTGTCCAGGAATCAGGTATGGATTCCGTCATGCACGAGTTAGAATATGTGATTGGCGTTTGATTCGTGGTCCGATGATCGTGATGATCCGGATGCAGGTGTCGAACTGGTTCATCAATGCCAGAGTGAGGCTGTGGAAGCCCATGATAGAGGAGATCCACATGCTGGAGACCAAGGGGATGAGCGGAATGGATCTCAATTCCGCCACCAACGGGAAGGAGACGATGGTCGCCGTGACGGAAGACGGAGCGCACTCGTCGACGTATCACGACCCGCCGGATTGCGCCCCCATGGATGCGGTACTGTTGAACGAGGAGGGGTCGCAGCAGCAGGCTTGGCAGGGCGGCGACAAGAGGTCGAGGGTGGAAGAGTGCGAGATGCTGACGGGCATGGACGGGGGGCTGATGAGCTTCGCCACCTACCAGCACGCCATGGACATGGGCGGGATCGAGGCGGTGTCGTTGACGCTGGGGCTGAGGCACGAGGGCGGCCAGCAGACGCCGCCGCAGATGAGGCACTTGGGGGCACAGATGTTCCATGACTTCGTGGGCTGAGAGCCTTGGCGTCACCGCAGGTTTTGATGCATCCCAATCCCGGTGGGGATGCGGCCGCTGCCAGTAATCTGCCCTTTCTAGTATAGCGTATGCCTTTCTCGTCACAGAGGACTCTCAAACTTCGATGAACGTTCCACATTGCCTATGAAGAGGTTTTGCTATTTATTTATAGGCACACATATCATCGAAATCCACATATTATAACCATCATATATTGATCATGTTTCAAGAAAGCTCGAGGCCACAAGGAAAGCACGAGCGAACTCATCTATGTCTTTCTCTGGGAGCACCAAACCCATCTCGATCCCTCCTCCTCCATCCCTGCTCTCCGCGAGGGACACGGTGCCCGGCGTCTTCTCGATCGAGGTCATCTCCACCTTTATTGGCCTTCCCCACCCCAAGTCTGCATCGTAAACGCGGTACCTCGGTGAACCGGCGATCGACATGGGCCGCTCGGCTGTCAGAGAAACGATCTTCTCAAGCCATCCCTCTGCGCCTTTGAGAATGCCGTGTTCCAACCCCTTGATCGCTCTGCCGATGGCCTCCGCCGCCGCGAAGACGCCGTCGTCTTTGATGAGGTCGCTCATCGACACCTCCACGAAGCACGGCCTCAGGCAGTTGCCGAAGTAGCCCGCTGGAACCGGCGGCTCCAGGCGCCCCCTGCACTCGACCGAGAACAGTAAATGGGCGCTCTTCTTGCCGGCGTAGAAGCCGGCTTGAGCTCTCACCAGGCACGCCCAAGCGAAGGCACATGCCACCACGAAGGTCGAGACGTGGGTCGCGCCGGCTCTAGCCATGGCGCCTTGTTTGAGCCGGTCGATCTGCTCGCGCCCGATCAGGAACGAGGCAATGACCGCGTCGCCCTGCTCCGCGCCGACGGGAGGCAGGTCGAGCGGCGCCGGAGGTGGTCCGGCTGACTTCAGATTTTGCATTTCCGTGAGAATTTTGTAGTACAAACCATCCGGATCTGCGATCACGGTCGGGTCGCAGAGAGGAGGGGGCGAAAGCGGAGACTCGGATGGATCTTCTACGCTACAAGCAGCAGCAGCAGCCCATGACTTCACGAAGTGGATGGAGCTGGAATCGTCGCAGGCCACGTGATGAACCGCGACGCCGATGCTGACGCCTTGATCCGGGAACACCGTGATCTGCAAGGCTAATAGGGGGATAGAACCGTCGCCGGTGGGCGGCAACTGAGGGATCAAGCCGTACACCCTGCCAAATCCACGCGGCTGGTCGCCAGACAGTTGTCGGAAGTCATCAGAGCTCTCCGCCAGAGTGAGAGACACGGAGTCGCCGTCCGAGCACCGGATCTGGAACTTGGCTTCGGGAGAGGGGCCGCAAGGCGGCACGACGCGGCCGGCCAAGGGGTAGAAGTGGCGGAGGGCGCGGGAGAGGGAGGACTTGAGGGAGGGGAGGTGGTGGGAGACGAAGTGGGAGGTGGGGTGGGGGAAGGGGTAGAAGAAGATGCGCTCGACGGGGCCGGTGGGGAGCCATACGACGTCGAAGAAGGTGAGAGGGAGGGAGGCGTTCGGAGCGGAGCCAGGGGGCGGGGACACTTGGAACCGGTCGAGCACCGTGACGGACGACGGCAACGACGCCATGGCTGGTGGAAGAGGAGAACCTGCTCGATGAAATGCGAATGCGACAGAGATCACCCATCACCGACTTTAAAGGTGGGCAGCAAAACCATCATGTTTCGTTTTCCTAGTCAATGGGCAAGAAGACCATTTGTTGTGGGCAGCAGATCCATCATGCCATGGCACCTAACTCCGCTATAGCAAATGACATTTTTTAGAGAAAGCTTCGAGTAAACCCCAATTGACCGGATGAACAAGAAAGTTACGAATGGTCCAACCAAGACTAACCCCACAACGAAACCCCAAGCACGTCATCAAGAACAACTACGAGCAGAAGTCGAGATGAAAGGCACGACCAAATTAACGATATAGGCTACCACGAACAATAGAGAGAAAGGCAGCACAAAGAAATCAGTATCTATCAAGCAGACCTTTGCGCAGCTTCTTCGTGAGAAGCCCACGGGCCGCCGCCATTGATCGAGCGGCAGAACACGGGATGCTCACGTTGATAGCTAATAGGATCTTGGATATCATCCGTTAAGAACACAGATCCGAATGCCCCATATATATATACATATATACAAGCGGGCTTCGTGGGAGCTACTGTTGCAGGCTTTTACATGGAGAGACCATGCCTCCATAGCGCGTCGATCCCGCGTTGCCCGAGCTCGCAACAATATAACAATAACAATGACGGTGCAGAAAGTAATAATAATAATAGCGGTGCAGAATATTCGCCCATGTTGTTCTCCTCTTCCTATATACTGGAAAGAGGAACCGTAAGAGTCACGCCCAAAAACGGCCGGCCCCACACTCTCGCGTCTTCCAGGAACTTATCCCCACCCGCTCCCGGTCCACGGACCCAACGCGACACGAATCGATGCCCCACCTTTCTCTCGTGTTGAGATCGCCAACTCGAGGGACGACTTCGTCCACCGACCGGTACTTCTATGGGATTTCACCGTCCCACATACACCTACCCCGGTTTCACCCGGTGGCGATCACTCCCCCAATAGCCCACTTCCCTATAAACGACGCTCCTCTCCCACCCAACCTAACCTTCTCAACTGACTTTTCCCGTTCCCCGCTTCCCTTCGCTTCTACTCTTCCGTTGCGACTGCCGAGAAGGCCTGCCATGGCCGCGCGCTACGAGGTGGAGCTCAACATTGCCTCCGCCCGCAACCTCAAGAACGTCAACTGGCGCCACGGTGACCTCAAGCCCTACGTCGTCGCCTGGGTCGATCCCGCCGCCAAGAGCTCCACCAAGGTCGCCGTCGGCGGCGACGACGATGATCCCATCTGGGATGAGAAGCTCGTCCTCCCCGTCCCCTATGGCCTCCCCCTCGAGGACGCCACCCTCTCCCTCGACGTCGTCCACGCCGGCTCCGGCGAGGGTGTCAAGCCCCTCGTCGGCTCCGTTCGCCTCCCTCTCCGCGACGTCCTCGACGAGGTCGGTCTCGGCAGCAAGCTCAACCGTACCCTCAAGCTCAAACGCCCGTCCGGCCGCCCCCATGGCAAGCTCGAGGTCACGGTCGCCGTCAAGGAGCCAGCCCGATACTACGATGCCTACGCCCCACCCTACGGCCAGGCCTCCTCGAGGGACTACGGCTACGCGCCGCCCCCCTACACGCCGACCCCCTACGCCACGGCGCCGACGGGGTACCCCTACGCGCAGCCGCCGACGGGGTACCCCTATGGGGGTCCGCCGGCGGGGGTGTACGACTACGGGGCTCAGCAGCCGCCGGTGGCGTACGGGCAGCAGGAGAAGAGTAAGTCCAAGTTCGGGATGGGGACGGGGCTGGCGGTGGGGGCGGCGGCGGGGCTTCTTGGGGGTCTGGCGCTGGCGGAGGGAGTCGACTACGTTGAGGACAAGATCGCCGACGATGTGACGGAGAGGGTGGAGGACGATCTGGCCGAGGATGGGGATTACGATGGAGATGACTTCTAAGGGCGCCGCGATCCCGATCTCAATAAATCCAACCACTTGGTTTTCTCTTCGACCTTATTCCCATGCTTTTCCGTTCTCACATGTTGATGATGGTATTTACATGTATAAGGTAAGATCTGGTGGTGTGTTATCTACAGTCTCATGATATGCCCATGCTGTGTTTTCTCTCTATTCCTCGCGTTGTCTTGAAGCTTTTGTCTACTTTCTTTCTTTTTTTAATGGAGGAATGAATAATTTGAGTGATCGGCATTGACAGGGAATGGGTAGTACTTAGAACTTGGGCTACACTCGACCTCATTCATGGGATTTAGTCAAGAAATATGGGCATTTTTTCTGAAGTAATTTTTTTTAAAAAATAAATCATTGGCGACATACATCTATCCATGTATCAAAATTTTCTATTGTGAAAAGAGACCTACTTTGTCGTGTATTTATCACCATAGTGGTGACATACATCATAATGTTGACATACATATAAGAACAGAACTGGAAGAAGAATGTCGCATTGACTTCATATGGTTCAGGGAGATCTAAGATTAATTAAAGATTAACGGAGAAGAAGGATATGGACCAAAGAATTGATGAACATAAGCTAACTTGAGAGACAAGGAGAGAAAGATAAAAGGAGAAGTAAATGTACCTGATTTTGACAATCTGAAGAAAATAGATTGCAAGGAAACATGATATAAATTATCTCATGACCCACAATTAGGGTCGGGGGAGATGCATCATGAAAAATATATGCTTTTGGTACTGGGAAAAGGAGTCTTCAAAAGCATTCTTTACAGAGAAATCAATGAGGAGGAGCATCTGCTTAACTCTGACCCGAGGGCATCTCCTGCAAAGAGGTCCAGTTTTGTACAAGTTTTCTTGATGATGAGATCACAGGCCCCCTCCAAATTACACTGATCATCAACCTAACCTGTTACAGAGAAGGATCTCTCAACTTGGCCCACCTCCCTCATTCTCTGTTCTGTAGCAAGGGAGGGCCATGCAGATTTACCAAAGTCTCAGTAATGATAAACTTAAGTGAGACAGTATATATATTGAAGCTCCTAGGAGTATATTCTGGCATAAGAACAATGATTTTACAGCTTGAGACTTTTGACTGCTGTTTCTGATATGTTAGTCAGCAATAAGACGAGTAGTATGAAGTATAAAACAGTTCGATCGAGAGACATAAAAATCATCTCTTTATTACCTGATGCAGATGACAGAAGGCCTCATGTATCAAGTCTGGCAGTCAAATTCATGCACCTGAGGAAAGATACTCACAGATGGTTCTCATCCGGACATGGCTGTCGGTAAAGCAGGAAACAAGAACCCTTAAGACAGATGACAGATACGAGGAAACGAGTGAAAGGGCCAATTAGCTTACACCTGGCTGTATAATTGAGATAACAGCCCAACCCTTCGAATGCTCGGTCACCATCTGAACCCATCCAAATTATCAAAGTTGAATTCTTTAACTGAGGGGAACAATAGCAGCGTAGACATCATCAACACCAATTCTCCTACCGTTATCTGCAACACTAGAATGTAGGGCTCCATCAGTTCTTGCTGTCGATGCATCTGAGGAACCTTCACCTGAGGTTGCCAACCAGCGTGCAAGTTCAAATGAGACTCTCTGATCCACTGTGTGTTCATTGTTTCTAGGCACAATAGCAGAGTCCACTAGTGATGCAGCTGGGGGTATAATTTTTTGTGCAGCAATTTCCTCAGCGCTCAAGATTTTTGGCGGTTCACGGATAGGAAATGATTGGAAGGAGCCACCAGCACGGGAATGGAATTCAGGATCAGTGAAAGGCGACGATGTGCCTGAATACGTTGAACTTGGTGAAATGAGACGACCCATTGGGCTTCCAGGACAAAGCTGGTAGGACAGAAATCCCATAGGCCTCACTTTTCTTGCAGCTTGCATCGAGGGAAGAGGTCAACAATTTGGCAAAAGATGGAAGATGGACCAGTTGGAGAATAGGAACTCGGTGAAAGAGCAGATGGAGATAGAGGTCCTGTAGGTGATTGCACCGAATATGGTAGAAAGGAAGGTGGTGCAACAAATGGAAGCCTCACTTCTGGTGGATGGTTTGGATTTTCGGTTGCAGCAGCAGCAGCAGCAGCATCTGGCATAGGAAATGCAGGTTCAGGAACAAGGATTGCATGGCCGATAAGCTTACCATTTCTGTGTGATCTGAAGCACCGGTACATGCCAAGCTAGGTAGCCCACCTTCTTCCCTGGTAATTAAAACAACAAATAAACGATAATGATATCCGAAACTGAAGCTATTTCTCTAACACTATCATCACATTAACTTTCACAAGCAGAAATCAGAGTTCCCTACACTATGTAGATATCAGTGCCTTGCTGCTTCCATAGAAAAACCATCTAGTTTAAGATATCTTACCCAAGTACCACATTTACACGAAGTATTTTTACGCAATGAATTTTCATGGTGTGGGATCTACCCATCCATTATCCTTCCCAAAAAAAGTTTTGACATTCTAAATATCATACTTTCTGGCTGATAGGGGTGAATATTGAGGTCAATGATCGTCCAACATGTGTTTTCATATGTGACAATCTCCTTTGTTTATCCACAGGGACATGAGTCTAAAGCAAACAACTATGGGTTGCCTCTGTCTCTTCCTTTGTCGTCTACGTGGACAAAAGAATAAAGATAGACTATTAGGGGTGGTTAAGAGTTGTTTCTCCATAGAATATTTTGTCTATCTATCGTAAGTGTAAAAATTCATTTTCAACACAATTACCAAGGAGATTAGTTTTTATTGCTCACCACCACACTCATCTTCCTCCGGTTATTAACTTGAGCGTCAGAAGGATTAAGTCGGAAAATCTCTCTTCACTTCGATCTTCTTGCATGTGATACTTCGAAAACTTGATATTTTCACCTTCAAGACACCTTGGATAACACTGCACATATAAGTCAAAACCACTTCGGGTTAACTATGACATCAACGACATCTTCCCCTAACATCAACCATGTTCTTTCATACCTGGTTTACTAATAGTTTCAATCCAAAAATCAAACAAAAAACTTATGTTACTTAAAAAAAAGTAAATGAGAAAAGAAGAAAAATGTGGTACACTATAAAAATTTTATAATTGTACTTTTTGACAATTATATATCTGGGAACTATTTATCTTTTTACAAAATAGTTTTAATTACATGAACGCACCAGACATATTATCCAAATAATATGTAACTATCTCTTGTGGTTGTTCATTTAAAACCTTGTTTCGTATCCACAAAACCCCCATTCCCTCTAAAGATAAGCAGAGACATGGCTTATCATCTCCCCCAACTGTTCCATTTAATTTATTTATGAAATAAGTTCCAATATCCTCGAGCAGCATAGCATCAGAAAAATCAAACATTAGAAATGAGTCAATCAGCATTGCATAATCATTACAGAAACTAAACAGTTAGCTCAAATCACTTCTAATAAACAAGACACTGTCGAAACAGTCCTCACTGGAGATACTACGTGCTCAGAACAGAAGTAGTTGTGTGACTAATAGATACTACCTGATCAGAACGGAAGCACTTTTAGACCAAGTACATCATTCAAATTACTAAACTACAAAAAAATGTTACTGTAGTATTCTACACCTATCACAGATCTGAATTAATTAAACTTTAAGAACATAACATCAATAACCATATCAAAACCCTAAAACGCAAAGAGCAATATGCAACAAGAAGATGATAACAAACCGGAACGCTGACTTGCTGGACTCGGCTCCCAGCGAACGCAATCGCCGCCGCGGCTGCATTCACCGTCTCCACGCTGTTACTAACTACGCTCATCGCTTCCTCTTCCTCAATCCGAAAGAGGACAGACTTCCCAAAACCTTCCCCGACTCCCCGAAATTCCACCAAATCACGAACCGGTTTCGGCAAGAACAGCTCATATCCGGTCGAAGAACGGGAATTTATGACTACGGGAACCAAAATCCCCAGCAAAAATCACCGAAACACCGAGCGAAATCCCCACGATTCGCGCCCCCATTCGCGCACAGATGGGATCGGACTTATATAGAGTGGGAGGAGGAAGAGGAGGTGAGGAGAATAGACGGATTAAAGATGAGAAACATTTGAAGAGGAATCTTAAAAGCCGATTGGAAGAACGGGACAAGAGAGGCTATATATCGGACGCTGGCATCTAATTGACGCGCCAATTTACCACTTTACCGGTAACCTTGCCCCGATTCCATCATCACCACATCTTAAGCTCATCAAGACCGTCGAAAAGCCCAAGCCCAAGAGCACGCAATCAACGGACCAGATGATAAAATATATGGATGATGGATAGATTCGAGTAAGGGGCTATTTAGGTAAATATACACGTAGCGTCACAACGTGTGAGTCAGAGTGGGGTCCTCAGGAGTTGGAGATGGAGATTGGCTACCATACGCACACACACATCAATCTTTGAAATAAATTCTTGAGAGAAGTCTTTCTGTGTCGATTTTTCTTAATCTCTCATGTATAAGATTCATATGATTAATTATAATATTTTTAAATAAATTTATAGTATTTCAAACACATCTATTAAAACACTGAAAGATTATTCGAAAACATTATAACTAAAGCGAATTGACTCAAAAGTTAATAGATTCCAACTTATATAAAAATAATAATAATTTAACTAATTATCATTATTTGTTTAAGAACTAGAACAATCAAATATGGAGACTTTTACGTCAGCTACAGTATTTTTTTTTGAATTGGATGGGTTCACTCGATGGATTAGTCCGTAAAAATTGACGAGAGTTGCTACCATCTCTTTATTAAAGGTATTCTAGAAAATATGGTAAAAAGAACATCAATTGAGAAATATGAAAAACGGATATATGTTGAGAAAAACTCAAAAAAAAAAAAAAAGTTCTTTTCTTGGAATTGGTCCTATAATATAAAGATAAAGGAAGATTATGTATAGATGGCAATTGGAGAATAGGTATGTCATTACCCACAAACCTATATATGCCTATTTTACAACCATTTATATGTACTTCTCTAAATTTAAGTTTAGTATATATTATTCTGAATCTCAAATACCTGTGTATATGTAATTATGTATATTAATTTTAAAATTTAAATTTATATCATACCCTTTTAAAGTTATTAAAAAATATAAAGGCAGGCATTCAGACTAATTGGCATCTAACATGATGAAGTAATATTGTTGGCTTTGTGTTTGCAGTTTCCTCTCTCTAGTCGACATCAAATCTGATGAATTTTCTTACTTTATGATGTACAAATCAATTTAGATTTATCTTTCTTCTACTTCTCTCCCTTCATGATTAAGTTTAAACTCGAGAGGAGATCCAAAGCTAGAAAAGGAGTACAAAGGCACCTCTGTAAACTTTACCTCATTGGAAGACATGATAGTGCTGCACACTTTCTCAAAAGCACCTGTAAAGCTCACACTTTGTGCTTTATTCTCTGTTTCACACACACTGCAGCCTCTCTCTCCAGTGTCCATTGGTGCATAGCATAGCCAAGCCTGCAAAGTGAAACAAAGAGGGTTTCAGAGGGTCACAGCTCACCCACATCCAAAGTGAGAGTGGTTCCACAGGAAGAGAGCATCCACTTTTGAGAAGAAGAAGAAACCAGTGAGAAGTCCTTGAGATCTTGTCCCACCACCATAGAGGGCATGCAGCTGCCGCAAATATGAAGCTGTGAATAGAAGGATAAACATCAACTCTTAATTCTCTCTTTAACAAATGAGATTGACAAGAGAAAAAGTTGGCACAATACCTGCTGGACTGCTAATGGTGTTGAACTATATATACCTCTCTCAACTTAAAATCCATAAAAAAGGATACAATTTTCCAGATTCTGTTCTTAGTCTTAGTAACATCTGCCAATAACAAGCAAACCCTGTTCACAAGCTTCTTCCCAGTCCATAAACTCCCCATCTTGAAAACCAGGACGAGCAATCTAAAGCAAGCGCATCTACACTAGATACAACAAAACAGAGACCTAGTTGTCTGGTTGAAGTGCAACGTGGTGTAACGCCATGTCGTCTTCCTCCTCCTGTTCATGATGGCCACTTTGGGCCCTCGAGCCGCACGGAATTCCCTGCCGCCCCTAGTCACTCCACTAAATGCCGACAGACCCCGACGCATGATGATGAGAAGCAGCAGCCGCCGCACTGGTTAACCAAGAAGGAGACAAGAATGGACGCGAGGATGAGAAGACACGCGGCGCAAGGCAGACCGGAGAGAACCAGAGTGTGGACAGAGCCGCCACCGAAGCACCAATCGCAGCAGCTGGAGGGGAGAAAGGTTTCGGTGGTGTATTACCTCTCCAGGAGTCACCACCTCGAGCAACCGCACTTCATGGAGGTCCCGCTCTCCTCCCCTGCGGGGCTCTACCTCAGAGGTAAAAAGGATCGATCTTGGTTGGATAAAAAGGAGAGCTTTCATCTGTGTTCTGTTTCTTGATTTCTTGGTTGGGTTGTTTGTAGATGTGGTCGACAGGCTCGATGTGCTGCGAGGGAAGGGGATGGCGGCCATGTACTCCTGGTCTTGCAAGAGGTAACAGAGCATGCAGAATTAGGAACTGCAGAGACCCTAGATTTAGGTTTTTGATTGACCGATGATACACCAAACTGGCGCAGGAGCTACAAGAACGGATTCGTGTGGCAGGACCTTTCCGAGGGCGATCTGATCCTGCCGGAGCAGGGCGATGAGTATGTACTCAAGGGTTCGGAGCTCTTGGATCGAACCCCTCCAGGTACATTGTCCGTCTACATCTCTCTTTGTTTGGTAGAGGCTATGATCGGATTGAATGATGCATTGCTCGATTTAGATCGGAACCATCACGGAATGAGCAATGTCAAGATCCAGAACCTGAAACACCCTCTACAACAGCCACCTCACAAAGGCGAAGAAGCTTCCCCTTCTTCATCCACAACAGCCGTTGTTCTTAAGGAGGCAAAGCATCCCATGAGGCAACAACCACCACCACCTCCTCCTCCTCCAGCGCCTGGTTTTATAACCGCCCCATCGGCGGAAACCAGGATCCGCAAGCCCGATGGAGCACAGGAAGCTACAACTCAAATCGACAACGGAGAAGGAAGGAGAAATCGTGGATTGATGTGTTCGAAGGAGGACCCAAATATCGTTAAAGTAGGGAGTTCACAGCCACCAACATCTTCAGGTCCTTCCTCTCCTTCATGTGCAAAGATGAGTACACTGCAATCCCTGATAAGAGCAGAACTAAGCAGAAGGAACGGCTATAGGAATTTGGAAGGAGAGGATGTTTACCTCCCAACCGGATCAAAATTGAAAGCCGGAAACATGATCATGCACCTGATTACTTGTGGATCAATCTCTGTGAAAGGCCACTACCGCTTTGGATCTGTTTGCCAACTCAAGGTTTCTAGGGGACACCAACTGTTTGCTAGAGAGCCAAAGAGAAATGTGCTAGGGGATGAAAAAGAAGGAACATCTCAGCGGGAGCTTCACTGAAACAAACAAAGAGCACAGGTGGCATCTGTCGCATGCAAAAATAAGTCAATCTACAAAACATCAATATTATGCTGATATGATAATCATAAAATGCATAATGTCTCTCATTTCACTATTCGGATCTGAACATTTTTTAAGTGCTGATAAGTGACATTTGTTCATTTATTGACTATTTCACGGTGGTATTTAAGCTTTTCATGGCTATTTGTAGCAGAATACGAATCGTTCCAATATCCAGTGGGCCGTTGGTTGCCTAAGTTTGGGTTTGTTCACGGACCAATCCATGCGCCATATTTGTACCGCCACACCTCGGATTCCCTTGCAAATTGACGTCAGGAAACGCGTCGCCTCTCCATTGCAATTCCAAAACGCCGTGGGGCCCGGTCGCAACGATCCACGTGTCACCCCCAGGATTGACAATGCTACTGCTGTCTCCTGTTAGACCACATCGTGCAGCTCCACCGTCAAAGAGCCGTATCCAAGACGCCAAACTCCGAGACTCGAACCTTATCTCACACTCGTCAACCTGACTGCTACCGCACCACACGCGGCGTCGTCCGCACGCAGACAAAGCCATCCCCGCCTTCCCCGGCACCTCTTCACCCCTCTCCATCGAACTCTCAAAACCTTATCGAGATCGTCATACATAGGTTGGGTTGCAATCAAGAAAATAAAGGGGAAAAAGAAAGAACACGTCGCTGTAGATTAAGCGTAATTTACAAGGAGACCAAATGAGTACATATATGTATCAGTTATCATCAGGCTGTTGACACCTTCTCTTCTTTGCGCATCCGAACAGCTGCTCCATCTCCTCATCTCGCACCGTGATGAACTCCGGCGCTGGCCATAGCTTTCGCTTACACCGCAATGCCCTCCTCGGCTTCATCGGCGCAGGCGGCGGGCAGCTCTGCGCCAACGACGACGGAAGCTTGCTCTCTTCGGAGGTCGGCGTGTGACACTCTTCACCACCATCGTCTACCTCTCCGATCGACCGAACCGTCACCACAGGCCTCAGCGCCAACTCCGGCCCCAAGGCTGACATCTTCTCTGATCTACCTTTTGCCTCGTCACGCCGCGCTCCAACCCTAATCATAGCTTACTCTCTTATAGCGTGACCGAGAGACTCTACCTTCTCCTCTCCCCTCTCGCTCTCCTTCCTTTCCCTCTCTTCCACTCGTAAAGTATGAAGAAGACCCCGATGGTGGGCTACATCACTATCCAATATGGCTCGCCCTCGGCTGACGCAGTTAGATGTACCCAAACCACTTTGTGCTTTCCGACAGGAGCTCATAGGATACCATATCGCAGCAGTCTGACGGTAAATGACGCGGTGGCGCCGCCCCAAGACAAAAGGATCGGCATAGGATGCCGTTCGAGGACTTCAAAATTCCCACCATAAACATCGGTGCACGTGGGTGATGGGAATTCGAGCCGTGGATCTCTCCCTGCTCCCTCGACGAGGAGATTCTTGGAGCCAGCGAGCTGAGTCTACTGCAGCAGTACACACACCCAAACAAGACAATTCTGCTGCGACTCGCTGTAACAGAGACCTCCTTGCACATACTTTGAATCACAAGCACAAATCTTTGTCATCTAATCTCATCCATTTGTACGTGGAGAGTGGACTGAATGAATTGATTATATTTAGAGTTTGTATTGTTCTCAAACTTTGGGTCAATAGATCTGATGACACTGTTACTATAGTGCCGGTTTTATTTATAGAGAATGTTAGTGTCTCTTTACGGTCGAGGAGTAAGCACCGTTATGTTCGACTCCAGATGTACAAGATTGCTCGATTTGGCACCTAGGTCTCAGGAGCTTGCGTCGACCATCCCGTGTCCGATACAGCCCTCTGTCTTAGAATCCTTGATACGTATGGTCTCTTGCATTGACGCTCGAGCGTCAGATCAGACCGGGTTCGAGTCTCGTCTCCCAAGGGTGATCTTCTCCCTTGGCGGGTGGCTTGCTTTTTTGTCGTTGGGCTCTTGCACATAAGTCAAGGTCGGGAGGAGGATTTCCCAACTCGACCCGTTCGAAGTTTAAGTTAGCTTTTAGATGAGTAAGAGTATAGTGCTTGAGCGAAAAAAAAACACCCCCATGTGTTGATCAGGCGATGGGTTTTTATGTCTGTCCATGGGGGTTGGTTGTACCCAGCCTCTTAATGGTCGTCGACCCCTTAAGCGGTGAACCCATACCCTTAGTGCTGATATCGATTGTCCTGCGTGGATTGGCACCGAGTGACGTCGTACTTGAGCGATGCTGCGGTCCTTGTCTTTGCGGGGCAGCATCACACTCGAGCGGTGTTGTCCCTATCTTCGCGAGACGACGTTATACTCGAGTAGCGTCATACCTAAGTGACGTCGTTCCACTCTTTGTGGAGTGGCGTCACATCGGAGTAACGTTGTCCCAACCTTTGCATGTTAACGTTGTACCCGAACGATGTGGTCCGTCGTATCAACTTCAAAGCTCTTTGTTGGCACTAATGTGGCTGTGGACGGTTGCTTGTGGACGTGTTACCAAATTGTGCCGACAAATAAATTACTTCAACTCTCCTCCAATAAAAAAAATTATTTTATTAATTAATAAAATTGTTGGCCACCTGATTTTTTTAATTATTTTTTCTTCCATTAATAGTTGCGAGGCGTGCATCTCGTGAGTGGGTCCGCTCACCTCCCCTCGTCCTCTCATCGGTCCGCCGCGGCACGCAATCGACTCCGGTAAGTGGGAGTCACCTTAGTACCGGTGACGGGACTCATCCATCTTGGCTAGAATGGGATGGTTTAACTACTCAGCCCTCATCCATCTTCGTGGTCTCTCATGGCGGCAGCGGGCGGTGGCGGTCGAGAGGATCCGACGTCGGAGGTCGGAAAGCAGGGTCGGCTGGCGATGATGGAGCTCGCCAACATGATCTCCGTTCCCATGGCGCTAAACGCCGTCGTCCGCCTCAACGTCCCCGACGCCATCTGGCAGTCCGGATCTAACTCGCCCCTCACCGCAGCCGAGATCCTCGCCCTCCTCCGCCCCCCGCCGCCCTCTTCCTCCGACCCGTCCGTCCTCCAGCGCCTCCTCCGCCTCCTCGCCAGCCACGGCGTCTTCGCCGAGAACCGCTGCGCCACCTCCGGCGCTCGCCGCTACTCCCTCACCGACGTCGGCCGCACCCTCGTCCCCTCCGGCGACGGCGCCTCCTACGCCGCCTACGTGCTGCAGCACCACCAGGACGCGCTGGTCCGCGCGTGGCCGCGGCTCCACGAGGCCGTCCTCGACCCGGCCGGGCCGGAGCCCTTCGCCCGCGCCAACGGCGGGGTGCCCGCCTACGCCTACTACGGCGGCGACCGCGAGGCCAACGCCCTGATGCAGCGAGCCATGTGGGGGGTGTCGGAACCCTTCATGGAGGCGCTCCTCGACGGGTACGGCTCCGCCGGGTTCGGGAGCGTGGAAACCCTCGTCGACGTCGGCGGCAGCTCCGGCGCCTGCCTCGACATGATCATGCGACGCTTCCCCTCCGTCAAGCGCGGCATCAACTTCGATCTGCCAGAGGTGGTCGCCGAGGCGCCGCCGTTGGCCGGTAGTCCTCTAACACACAACCCCCACGCTCTCCCGGCACATCTTAGCCGCCTCATCCACCCCACGCTAAAGTGGGTGGGTGGTGGTTATCGTCCTGTTTCACGCCTACTCTCCGCTTTTACTTGCTATGAGATCCCTTCTTCACACTATAGCTATGTCCATATACCAAGGTGCGTAATTGGGAGAACTTCGGGGGCACATAAGACGGGCCACGTGTTGTGTTGGGCCATGGTAAGTGGGTTCTGTCGTCTTTGTCGAAGCGTGGGATGTTGAGGCATTTCGTCGAACAACATCAGGGCCAGTGAGATGCAACGAATCTTGATTTTGCCCTAGTTACTTACGGTCATCCGTTGTCCTCGTCGAAGCTTCGCCGGCGTCTCCGGCGAGATGGACGAAGACACGTCCCCCATGGTGGGTGGTGGATGTGACACCGCCAAGCACAAGACGTTCATATGATACAAGATTTCCCTTATGCACATCAATTGATTGTTGGAATGCAAGTGGAGGGATAGAGATTAAAATTATATCTGTCGCTTTTTTAATTTCAATTACGTCTGAGCAAGAAAAATAGTTTGGTTCCAATGACTCACTTCTTGTTTTGTCTGTGTGGAGTTGCAGGGGTGACGCATGTGGGTGGGAACATGTTCGAATCCATTCCCACCGGTGATGCCATCTTCATGAAGGTACGAATACAGTGCTAAATTTGGGCTTGGGTTTCTCGTAGCCGTATGTCGTCCATTACTAAACTAAAACATAAATTTTGATTGTAGCTTATCCCATTTAATTTATAGGTAAAAACCATGATGCATTTTCTTCAACAAAAAAATATTTTAAGACGTTTTATTATTTATTTAGTGGCATCAACATTATCTTGATTTTTTTTTACATCTACGTTTCATTTTCGGAAAACATGTATTTTGTGTTGTCCAAATTTATGTGCTAGCTTTAACCAATTGCAGGCAGACTTGTTAAGGTTTTGTCATCTCTCTCCTCTGATGCCAACTTGTCATCCCTTCTTGCGAACTGCGTGCAGTGGGTGCTGACGACATGGACGGACGAGGAGTGCACGGCGATACTGAGGAACTGTTACAACGCGCTGCCAGAGGGCGGGAAGGTGATCGCTTGTGAGCCGGTGCTACCGGTGGAGACCGACAACAGCCGGAGGACGCGGGCGCTGCTGGAGGGCGACATCTTTGTGATGGCGATCTACCGGACGCTGGGAAGAGAACGCACCGAGGAGGAGTTCCGGCAGCTCGGCGGCGTCGTCGGATTCACCGCCTTCAGGGCCATCTACTTGGACCCGTTCTACGCCGTGGTTGAGTACCAAAAGTGAACCCGAGTTGGTTCCACTTCGTTCCATGAACACTCTTAGTAACTCAGATTGTTCCGGGATTAGCTTTAATAATAATAATAATTTATCTGAAAAATATTATTGATGTCTTAGTTAACCCGATGTGATTCAGACTAGTATGTGCATGATTGTCCGAGGTGAAAACGTTAAGTTTTCAAGGTGTTACCTGTACAAAAATCGAAGTCGAAAGAGGTTTTCAAACTCGGTCCTTTTGATGTCCATATTAGTAATCCGAAATATATGAGTGCGGATGTGAATAGTAAAAAAAAAAAGTAAGTTTTCTCTCATCGTAGTAAAGATGAGTTTTTATATCTAATAAAAAAATATTTTATAGAATATTTTACGAAAAGGGAGCCTCTAATCGCCCCAACAATCCCCTCTTGACCGTTTGTCCAAGTGGACAACAAGGGGGAACAATTCCGAACTATTTGCTATAGACTTGTATTGGACTCGTGTCCATGCGAACAAACAGGTGAATAGTGATCTGGATCTTTTCCTCCGAACGAGAACTCCATGTGATAGTTACGTGTCAGATAATGATTAGTCAATAGTGTATTCCCTTTCATTTGTACCCTCTCCCCTAATCATGCTTTGGGGCTTTTGCGAGAGGAGTTTGAAGTACGACATTTTATTCATCGAACACGAGTGCATTCAGGACCTCACACGGGTCAAGTTTTTCCGACTCATATGTCTCGAGTACTAGTCATAGGTGTCTTGCAAGCCAATCACGTGAGTGATGACACGTGTGATATGATACACACTCTTTTTACTTATTATATATTAACATTTTATCACTTTATATTGTTTGTTGTATGAATATATTGTGATGTTCATAGATATGTGCAATTAGAATCAGATCTTGATGAGATCACGATAATGTGATTGATTCACCTTTAAACACATACCCTAAATAATCTCAGTCATAGGTTACTCGAGAGAGATATTGAGATAACTAGACAAAAATGGTGTAATGTATACACGTACATATGATGGAGGCGACTGGTCGCATAACTGCTTGTGTGGGGATACTAGGGATACGGTGCTCATTGGAGAATGAGTTCACTGATTGATCTGCTCACAGAATGCTGAATGACTGATGATACCTTATTGTCAGACAATAATTTCATAGTCTTAATGGTATATTTAATCCTTATACTTGAGATACCAAGGATGTCCTATATGAGTACTCCACTATTTGATACCAGATTTATAGGTCTAAAAATTTCAAATCTAGCATAACCGATCGGGAGTGGTAGCCAACTTTACGAGGACTCTTAAGTGTCGATAGAGAATCATCCACTCTCAGTGTCATGAGAGGAATATCACATATATTTTTGCTCAAACAAATCCCTGGTTAGGGTCATTCAGATTGAGAGAGAAAATATTCTCTGAGAGAATCCGATTAGAGTGAAACTAGAATAGAAACCGTATAGGTCTGACAACACCATGTCTGGTATACAGTCTTTGAGATATTAGATGAATAAGGGACTATAGGTACACAGTAACTGAGGACAGTCAGGTCTAATAGATTGAATTCCCCTGTATCGTCTGGGGACTACGACGTAGTGACATAGTACGTCCGCAGTCGATAAGTCGAGTGAATTATTATGGAGATATTAATTCAGTAAGCCAAAAGAAGTTCTAACAGGTATGACTCACGGCTAACTCGATATTGGGCCTAGAGGGTCACACACATATGGTAGACATTATGACTAGTAGAGGTTCAAATATGAGATATCCGTCAAAGCTCATATCTTATTGGATATCCAATAAGCCAATGAATTATTGGATCATATGAATGTGATCCAATAAGAGCCAATGAGAGATTATTGGATAGAGATCTACTAATCTAAGAGGCTTGGGTAGTTGGATGGAGATCCAATACCCAATAGAGCAGAATCCATCAGGATTTAGTTGATAGGGGGCCTCTATAAATAGGAGGGAATTAAAGGTTCATGGGCTAGAGTTTCTCTTAATTGTCACTTCCTATTCTCCTCTTCCCTTCTCCTCCTCTGATAGCAGGCTTGGAGATTTGAGAAGCGTTATCGCAACATTGCTATGTGGATCACCGCTATAGAGAAGGACGCTTGACCTCTTTCACCCTCTCCTATAGATCTATAGGGATTCAGGGATATACGATCTCCTTATGTAACACAATCTTTCATATACGCAGTTTTTCAGTTTTATGGATTTTGCGCATCAATCTTCACATGATGATGAATACAATTTATGGGAAATTTGAGATTTTTGTTTTTTGTTCTTCCACTGCGCATGTGATGTCATCCCCAAGATTCCCTACGGTGGTATCAGAGACAAGTTGTTCATGTGAAAGATTGGTTTTGAATTATGTTATGTTTTAGGAAGACTTTTGACGTCAAAATCATTGACGCAAAAGGCGAGAAAGGGCAGCAATTGTTGATGCCCTTGCTGCCCTCGTAGAAGTGGCCAAACACTGCTTGTAACGTTGGCAATCTGCTTGTAGGCGGTCGGTTGTTGGTGGACAACTATAGGCAGCTCGCCTGCAATGGTGCCTGCAAGGGTAGGTGGCGCCTGTAGTCGGCCTGCCCACAAGGGCGGTCAACGCCTACGGGCGCGCCCGCAGCGACGCTCACCCACAGGGGCACTCGCCCGTAGGGGTAGCGTCGACCTCGTGCATAGGCTACGACCCCGCCCCACCCCAACCCTACAACGGCCATTGCCGGCAAGGTGGTGGTAGCTGCATCATAGCAAAGGAGAAGGCATAGTAGGGTTCTTGGCAAAAGATAGTTTTGCCCCAAGAAATTTTAGAAATTTTGAATTCCATCCTTTGTTTAAATCACCAAAATACCCCTCATAATTTAAAAAATTCCCTACATATATTCTTGATTTCAAAAATATTAATTAATTAAACTATTTATTATTATTATTATTATTATTATTATTATTATTATTATTATTATTATTATTATTATCTAGTAGTCTTACATAATGATATTTACCTGTGATATATGATGTGGACAGATAATCATTGACCATATGATATGTGTGTACTTGTGATTATTATTATTATTGGGGCCTGTGAGCCATCACTTTATTTTTTATTTATTATTAGGCATGTGTGCCTATGATTAAGTTGTAATCACATGAGAAGGCACAACGAGAGTGTGAAAACAATAGTGGGACCCATGAGGCCGAGACAGACGATCACGATGCATGGAGATGCGTCGGGATGACGACGAGAACGAGATGGGTGATCACAGGGCATAAGGATACACCGTTGTACACATAGATCTTGATGTGAGTGATTAGGCCCACTGGCTCGGGCTTAATCACATTAGGTTGTGGTCCCGATCATCTGGTGCGATTGCTCATGTGATATGTGGATTGCTTGTACACATACCAAATGTGTATATATATTTGCATGTGATATAGATATACATTAAATATGTATGTGTGTGACATGTCATATTAGAAGACTAAATCAAAATCTCCTCTCTCGATAATATTAAGTCGGTAAATGTGAGAAAATTAGATTGACCCACGTGACCTTCCATGGTTATAGGTAGGAACCGATTCTCGATATAGGTTGAGTTGGTCGAGTCCCTCGAGGCTCACCTGTATCGTGATTCACTATCTTGCCTATGACAGAGAAAAGTCACCGATGACCTGTGGACATGGTGTACTTGGTCGAATCCCTTGAGGGTATATCATCGAATCAGACTCATTTTGTAACGATAGTGTTGATTTAACCGAACATCATAGTTGGTCGAGTCCCTCGAGACCATGGTGGTTCGGAGGCTGAACAAGACAAGAATCATAAGGAGTTGTGATCGGTAAGAGTTGCCTACCTTTTGAGCTTAGTGTGACTCGCTAGAAAAATAGCGGGAGTAAAATAGAAGTTCATATCTTATTTGTTTATTTTTATATAAAATATGCATGTTATTTATTTCTACTACATCTTTATTTTTAGAAAATATCGCTTTCAAATCTCTTACGTGGTATACTTGATGTCAACTGCTTCATTGGTTCGAATTATACAGATTGACTCTATAACTTGAGAATTGTTCTCATGGCGAAAAAAATCGCGTACATCCTTGATACAGTTATGCCTACGCCCGAGGAAGGGCAAGCGAGGATGAGATCGCTTGCTATGTGAAGTATATAGATAACTCTACTGTTGCTCAATGTTACATATTGGGCTCCATGACTCTTGAGTTACAAAGACATCATGAAAGATGGATACCAGATCCATTCTCCTACATATCTGTAAACTGTTTAAGGAACAAGGAATGACTCAATGATATGAGATATCCAAGAGTTTCTTCCGCGCTAGGATGATTAAGAGGACACCGGTTCAGAACCATGTCCTAAAGATGATTGAGTAGATAGAGAAACTCACGGGTCTAGGAATGATCATAGAGGATAACCTGTGTGGATCTTATGCTTCAATCCCTACCAAATTCCTTTTCATAGTTCATAATAAATTTTAATACGAAGAGGGAAGAGCCTTCTTGCTCGAGTGTTCATTGAGAGGGTTGGTGGACAAGCGTTTCCGAGCCCTCCTTCTAATGCTAAAATTATGAGGAAAAATATCGTTGACGTCTTGGTCACTGGAGTGGTCCAGACCCATGAGATGACTTCGAGGTGAAAACTTTAGCTCCCGAGATGCCACATGTACAAAGATCAAAGTTGAAAAACGAATGATGATTACATGTCTAACGAATAATGATTAACTAATAATATATTTCCTTTCACTTTTACATTTTGATTAAAATTAATTTATAAAATTTTGATTGTTATATTATTATTAATTTATGTATCCTACTCAATGATACTAATAGTTTAATTAGTCCATAGCACCGGATGATGACATACGTTGTGACAAATAATACAATTGGCTTTCGGAAACAAATAAATTATATATATGAGAACTATCAGAAAAGGATGGAAAAGCTTGAAAAGGATAACCAGGCAGACAATATCGGAGATGGAAAAAAAAACGGTTATATACAGGGGAAAAGAAAAAAGGAGGCACAAAGCGAGGGTTTTATTAGATCTCCAAAAAAAAAAAGGATGATTCAAACACCATCGTGGTAATCCAAATGCGTTACAGATGGAGCGTTCAATATACAGCTAAACACAATTACAACCAAAGAATCACATTGATAAATTTCAATTTCACCATCAAAAGTGCATCCACGGTGCCAATCAATCAGTCCACTCGATACCTTTTCCTTTTCTTTTTTGTTTTTTTCTTTTCTTTTTGCTGCTCCAAGACACCACCACCCAAGAAAAAAGAAAAATATTTTGAAGAAACAAAGGTTAACAACACAAAACTCGACACTTATTAACAATTACCACTCAAAATGTGACACCCAGCAGCCTTTGCTTCCCCCCGTTTTAGTCATGTCAAGATTCCGAGACCTTACAGCACTGAATAGGCCCGGACCACCTCAACGATTGGTGCGCGGCACAATGGACACTTGCCTCCACTTCGAACCAACTCACTGGCACACTTGGAACAAGTACACATGTGCCCACATCTGAGGCCGCAGGGGAAAAAGAAATATGAGTATCACATGTATTTGTGCATTAATTCTAGCTGAATTTTAAGAGGGAGGAGGAAGGGACCTGTAGAGGAGAGAATCAATATGATTATCGCAACAAACGCAACATGTCCCTTTCCTTACTTGATCCCACTTGCTACCATCCTCCGATGATTCCCCGGTGAGCCCTGAAACATGAAGCAGCCTGATGTCAGAGAGACACCTAATGACTCCAAATCAAGCAGTAGTATTCAGACTTGAGCCAGATACGAGTCTATCCAGACTATGCAGCAGTCCCTTTTTTTCTTGATCCAAAGTTTCCCAGAAGACTTGGTATGTCTTCATGATACTAGACATATACCAACAAATATTTAACAAGACCTGGCTATCTTACATATTTCTATTTCTATCCAGTTTTTATCAAAAGGGAATGCAGTTACTAGAGAAAAGATAAAGGATCTGTTGTTTTTAATGAATTTGTATTTCCAAAAACGTATATATTTCTAACCTTTGTGCTTCTTCACTCTTGATCTCTAAACTGATATGCATATATAACAATTTTGTATTATTTTCTGCTCCATGATGCTGCCCACTACATCTATCAGTCATGCTCAACAAACAACACAAGCTTCAGCATGGCCTGAATTTGGAATTTAACTATTTATGTAACATAGAAATCTGAACTCAAACACCTTAGTAATTGACTTGGATGATGCTCATTTGCATCGACAGGCTTACTGCCTCCTTGGAAGTGGCAGCTTTCAAGTTCACCGAACATGTTTCAAACTTTCAAAGTGAACCAAAGAAATACGACAACAAAATGTAAGGAACAAAATTGAGGATTGCCTAAAATTTTAAATTCAAGCACTTATAATAACTGGATCAATGCCAAACAGGCTTTTGTACTAAACACAGGTACATGGTCAAAAGAGCACTAGGAAGTACAACATATTCATGTGATAAGAATAATATAGGTCATTAGTCACCAATGCATATCAAAAGATGAAAAGAGAATCACTAATGGAATCGTTGCATCAGTGCATGGGTGAAGAACTTAAAGGTCAACAGAAGAAAGCTGAAGATTAATAATATGTGATTGGTTCAACATAAACATGTGGATCATTAAGGGAATATCACAGTGACCAAGAAAATAAAAGCATGTTAATACTTAATATACCAAAAACAAACATCACACTCCCAACAACTCATTTTGGTATGGCTTTATAGAGCATAAGCCTTTTGTTCATATAAAATGCAGATGATAATATACAACAAGAAGTATATATACACAACAAGAAGTGATACTGACCTCCATCAGTTCGATTCAAAGCTGCAGATACTTCTTGTCTAATTGCACGTTGTAACTCGACTTGCATATCCAAGCAAGCCTCGAGCATTCTCTGCATATTACTCATCCCCTGTTGCAGCCTAGCCATTTCTGTCCTAAGGTCATTAATAGCATCCCACTCCTGCATCAAAATAGGAGCTGTTTAGTTCCAGGGCCAAAGCTACACATAAGCATATGATACATGTAGTAGTATCAGCTTCAGCTAGAGATGGAATTCCTATAGCCATGACCAAGCCAGTAATAAAAAGTTAAAAGAGCTATGATCATTAGAATAGTCATAAATTGGACAAAAGATGTTAAGTACATGCATCATGGTGAAACCAACAAGTCCACCCCCCCCACCAAAAAAAAAGAAGAAAAAAGCTGATGTCCATCATTCGGTTTAGAAAAAAGCGCACCACTATCAAAGCATAAGTCAGTTTCGACTTTCGAGCAGCATCTTTTACTGGCTTTAAAATATCTATTTTTTGTGGCCAAAGTGAAAAAAAAAACTATATATATGAGAAAGATGACACACAATTTCTGAACGATGCATATTTTGCCTGGCCCAATTGTTGTGATGCAGGTCTGAGTGCCACAGTGGTGGTCGAGGCGGCAAGGGTGGAGGTGGGAACACATTATTCCGCCTAGCAACAGGATCCTGAATGTTCTGATTTGGATCATACCCTCGTTGGTCTTGATTGTCCCCTGGATTAGGGGTAGGCAGTGGTCTCTGCAGATCCCAATCAAATGGGGTCCTACCTTGTCGTTGAACATAGGATTGTATCAATTGATCTAAACTTTCACGAAACCCACTATGAAGAAGGTTAGAAACACTTCTCCTGCAAATGTCACAAAGATTCAATAACTAAACAACGAATAAATATAATAACCACTGATGTTAAGAATCAGTCTTACCTGCTAAGGAGTTCCCTGAGCTCCATGCTGTATACATTTTCATCATCAGGTGGAATAAATCTATTACCTCTTCTAATTGGACTGGACCTTCGATCTATCGGAGGATCTGACTGAAGTTCATCCTGCCAAGTTTCTGCAGCATCAGGAGGTTCATCCTCATGCCATTCTTCGTGAACTTCTGGCATACGACTATCTTCTCCAACATCATACCCTGCCGTCGTTTGATAGGGCCAATCCTGATCCATGTTTTCCTGGAGGTTCCCATTAAATCCTTCCTCAGTTTCTTCATGCCAATCACCAAAACCACCATCTGCATTTGGTTCCCAGCCTCCCCTCTCACGTTCTCTATTCTCTTCTTGCTGTCCTATTACCTCAGTAGCATATTCTTGCATGTCGAGAGTATCATTAGGACTACCACTGTCTAACTCAGGTGTTTCCCGTGACTCTATTGTTTGCAGAACATTAATATCCTCACTTCTAGTTTGGGCCTCTTCATGGTTGTCATTCAGTAACTCTGCTACAGTGCTTGCTTCAGATTGATCAGTCACAAAAACACTTTGATTTGCTGAAGTATCAGGATGGCTGATTGCTTGACCACGAACAATATTCTCTAGTCGGAACCGAAACCCCTCCCTAGTTACAACAAAAAGAATCACTTGGTATTTTCAGAAAGAAAGAAGAAACCAGAAGAAAATATAATCTTTAAACAAATCAACAATACAATGCACATGAATAAAATTTTCATAAAACACTTTGTGGACCTCACCTTTATCCTTCTCAAGCAGCAGAAACTGAATAGAGGGGCCGTGACTTATTGTCCACACTTTTTGATATAAAAGAATCAAAACAATATGAATGCATCCCTATTAACAATAATCAGCCTAATAACATGGGAAAGCAGAAAAGCACTATTTTATTAAAAAAAATTTGTCGCCATACAATATCGATCGTTGATACTTGTCCTGCATAAGAAAGAGAAGCTGAAGCAAAGCCACTTAATTTCTTCAATGCTATGTGAGCTAGAATAAGTAGCAAACCATTTAACTGCAACCACATTTAAAGCTTCGACCCTAATAAATGATTATCCATGAGGGATCAAAAAAATGGCTTTTGTAGATATTGGTGGTCAATACTCATCTAAACATACTAAGTAACATGTTTGAAAATATATCCCCTGAAGTACCTACACTTATATATATATATATATATATATATATGCCCTCTAGAGTTGGCCTTTCCATCAATACCCTCCAAAACTGACCAATATTTGCATTGTGTGCCTCTTCATACAGCTGTCATTAATGATTTTCACTGACCTATGAAACCCTTAGTTACTTGATCTCAGGAAGGAAGAGATAAAAAGTGTACCTGTTTTAGAACAAAAGATATTGCTAAGCAATATTTGGCAATTTTATGACAATTTCTTTTTTTAGAAAAAGGGTACAAAATTCTAACTGGGACTTTATGAATAAGATTTCATGGTTATAATTGCAATTTTGCTAATAATCATTAACTTCTAACATTTGAAGAAGGAAAGTTGATAGAAGCATTATCCATGCAAATTAAAATTATTCTGAAGAGCACTAACAAAAATACCCCAACTTGAGGGTAGAATGTGAGGCAAAATCACTGCCTGTCAGACTAGTGCCTATGACATTTAGGACTTGTCACTATGTTTGTCAAGGACAGACATCTAAAATGTGAGACTTGTCATATCCATTTAATTTATTTTTGCACAATCACTTGACAGCACTATCTTTCTTGTACTAAAGTTCATTTAAGGTATGCTTATCAAGAACAGAGCGGTAGTACTTTGGATGAAGAAAAATTTTAAATGAGATGAAAATTTTCAAAAGAAAAGAGGCAAAAAGAATCGCAAAGTCTAAACCTCATCAAACATAGCCCCAACATAACTATAAAGTTCACAATACATGTCATCCAAAAAAGAAACTAGCACAACCAGAAACATTAAATTATATGCTTTTGTTACCATAAAAAAATAATAAAGGCAAAACTAAGCTCAAGGGTAAGGTACAATAGTGACCTTTTCTTTCTTTTAGTGAAATGATAGGCTGAAAAAAACAGAATCTGACTAAGATTGTGTGAAGATCAGGAGAGGAAAGTCAAAGAGATGAATGACAGGTCTTGTGTACAGTGTACACCGTTCTTTTAGTGACCAATAAGAGGGGAAAAGATTGAATTGGGTGAAAAGGATCAGAGCTGATTACTCAAAGTGATGGAAAACATACTTTGTCTGATAATATAGATTCTAAAAATGTTGAAACCCAAATCAATCAATCAAATTGGCTAACCTGCTAGATGAGAAAATACTGCGATTGGATGTTTTGGAGAGGATCAACCCATTCCAACAAACACACAATCCTAGCCAACCCCAATCATTTTCCCAACAAGGACAATTTTCCAAAGTCACCTTGACAAATCAGACATATCAGGGTGACAAATCCTGCGAATAACACATAATGTAGAGAACCAACATAGCAAATATGCTGCCATATATATAGTTTTTATTTTTCCAATCCACAAGATCAAAGATTCAACTTTTTCCAACATGGTATTTTCTTCTAAGATCTTCACTTGCTTGTTTTACACTGACACTTAAGTCAAGAGCTCAGATCAGTTCCATTCAAATTCACCTATGAAGACCTAAGAAGTTCATATCTTATTGCTGTCCTTTCTTCCTCTCATCATTGACAAAGTTAGGCATCGGAGGATCACTACCAGAGCCAATTCTGACACCCTTTAGATTCTTTATCTTGCAGAAGTAATCAACTAGGATCAGAACCTTGTCCTCAACATGGCTGCTACATCACTGTCAGCTTGTCTATCGACCTTGGGAACAACAATCCTTGACTCAACTATGGCATATAACACAATATGGACAACACCTTAACTTACACATACATATATTCCACCTAAAATACAATAGGAAAATGCAACCCCATGCTTCTAAAGGCAATATTTAATGCACAAGGTCAAATCGTGATGAATAGCTAAAATCAAAAGGCAAACATTAAACTAGATCCATAAAAAATTCCAATCTTATAAGATATTGATCGATATCGAGTGGATAACTTATTAGTAACAGAAAAAGGAAATGAAGTTACCGTAGACCAGAGACACGGTGATGTTGTCTTAGCTGACCTAACTCCCTTTCTGCTGCTGAAGGTGGCCTCTCCTGATCATCTTGTGCTGGTAAGCCATTTCTTAAAAATCTTCCTCTCAGTAGTGACTGAGAAATCAAAATAGTTAGGCTTCCAACAGGCAAAAAAATGTCCCCATGATTCATCAGATAGAAGCAAAAATGTAATTTTTGTTAAAGGGTAAACAGTTTAAATCAGTAAATTAAAGAGCATAATTAAGGGGAAAAAATGCTTACAGTGTACCATTATTTAGGAAATTCAGAAACAGGTAATCAGCTCAACTAGGTTAATGGATTGATCATAATAATTTGGCTTATTAACATCAATCGTGAACCTGAGGAAGTGATATAGTGCTTCTTGTTCAAAAGAAAATGAGATTTCTCATGTCTGCAATAACATCAATATCCAATGGATGACATAACTTAAAGAAAAATATTATTTCCCATTATGAGTTTTTGTTAGAACAAAGAGCTTTCAAATTTATGCATCATATAATCAATCATGGTTTACCATACCGGTCTCGTAGATTATCCAACAGTAACAAACCAAGATTTAAATCCTTGTAATCAACATTCTTATGCCTATACCTTCAATACTGTCTTCTCACTTCATATTGCATCCTCCTATTCATTCATCAAATGGTATGCTTGTATACTTTCCCTTTGTCTTGCCTCTAACATTAGTGAAACTAGAGAACTTAGATATTTAGTAAAGACAACGCATTGCATTCAACTGTGATAGAAATAAAGGTACCCTTAACATCCCAACATCCCAGTCCTAGTAACTTATTCAGACTTGAAAGATGAAGGAAACAAAAACCAGCTTATATTCTTCAAATAAAAAATAAACTCATTAAATGTTTATTTTCAATAAAAAATAAACCAGCCCAATGGATGAATGAAAAATGTGACATTAGATCTAGATTGTAATTTTTGACCACATTAAATCAACAAAAAAAAGGTCTTCGAGAGTTGTATATAGTAGTAACATAAATTTATTAGTTTCTTAGGTATAAGTGGTGATTATAGTCACACAACTGCTCCTTGTCTTCCACACAAATGATTATCATTAAGAGTATGGACTGAGATTTCCAAATTGCAATAGAAGCTAAGGAGGATTACAAACATGTTTATAGAAGAGATAAAGTCAGGTAATTTTGGAAAATACACATCAATCATTTTAAGATTCTTATATTTCTAAGTGGTCATTAATGAATTCAAAATTATCAAACCACTCACTTGAATGCGATTACGGTGAGTGAACTCTGAAACTGCCCGATGTTCTGACAATGTCTGGATCTCCCTCTGCCTCTCAGCTGCCATCCTCATGATAAGCTCAAGCCTAGCCTGCCTGCCTCTTAGCCTCAACAACTCTCGTCTGACATGCTCTGGCTGGCCATCCTCATGATCTGTAGCAGACTCATCCCTTTCCCTCCCCCTCTCCCTCTCCTCCCTCCTGCGAGCACGGGCATCTCTCTGCTGCTGGCTGGTCATCTGCATCCACTCTCTCACCAATCTCACCCTCTCCCTTTCTACCTCCCCAAGCCATTCTGCTCTCTGGGTCTCGGTCCGAGGTGACATTCTGGATTCATTGTCTCCAATCCCACTCTCCGTCATCCATCCACGAACAATCTGCCGCACCCTCTCCCTAGCATCTTCGCCAAGGTCAGGAGACTGCTCCCGACTTGACCTGTGATCATCCTCCTCAACCTCCCCTGGTCTTTGTGAAGAGTCCATATTTCCATGAGACCAATTGTCATAACCGTTATACTCGCTCTCGCTCGCAGTAACAGAGCCGCCACCAAGCTCCTGCCCTTCAGAGCGGTTCCGGCCGCCTAGTGTAGAAGCTGCTGCGTTGCTCCTCTGCTCTGCCCTTGCGGCAGCGGTCATGTCCTCGAGCTCCCGCCACATCTGCAGGATCGATGACGCGTGGGCAGCCACCGGCCTCTCCGCCATTGCCGACGGCGACCTGGGCGACTCCCTAAGGAAAGAAGGATCGAGCATGGACACCGTGTGGAGGCCGGCGAGGGCCATGAGCTCCGACTCGCGGTTCCGCCGCTCGATGGTGTTGATCATGTCCTCCGCCTGGCGCGCGACCCAGCGGCTAAAAACCCGCGAATGCCGACGCGCCGCGGCGGACGACTCAGCAAGGTCGTCGCCCTCGAGGTCAGACCTACGGCGCCTGCGGGCGAGCTGGTCGGCCGCCGCTTCGGAGGCCGCACCTCCTTCGTCGTCCTCCTCTCCACCGCCACCGCCAGCGCAGGACGAGGACGAAAGCGCGGCTGCGGCGGTCATGCACCCGTCGAGGTGGCCACGAACGAGCTCCTCCAGGCCACGCCGGAATTCCAGATCGGCGTCGTTCTCCCGGAAATCCGCCATTGCCGATGCCCCTCCGAACACCCCCCTACGCTGAGATCCGACCCTTAATCGATGGTTCTTAGGGTCGCAATCTCTCCGACACGACCGCAATCAAAGAGAGAAGAAACCCTAATAATAACAATTTGGAGACCAAAATGAGATCAAAAAGAGGAGACGACGAAAAGGTTCGCGGAGAGAGAGAGAGAGAAGCGGTAATTTACGAAAACCAATAAAGAAATGGAGAAGAAATCGGAGGGTGACTTGATATTGTTCATCACATTCTGTAAATTGCACTCCTCTCATGAGGAACAGCGCTTGTCGGCAATTCTGACAACGGGAGTACGTCTTCTCGGTACGGAGGGTGGTAATATCACACAGACGCAATGGCAGGATCAGCGACCTCGGTGCGCGGGATGGTCGCCACGTGGATTTGACTCTTCCTCGTTGCAAACTATTCTCAAATTAATTGTATTTATGTATTTGTATTCTTTGCAAATCCAAATGTTCATTTCAAGTCTAATATTTTATGATATTTATGTAAGCATTATATAAAAACTGTTACATAAAAACGGTTAGATTGAAAATTAATAAAAAAAACTATAATCTCTAAACTATATACTCTATGAGATGCGTTGTTTAGTATTTAGAAGTGCTATCTATTTATATAGACGTGAACAGAAAAGTTTCTCCTATCAAAAACATCCCTTAAGAAATCATATTATAATATGAACTTCTTTTTTACTAGATAATATCTATTATCAGAATCCAATTAGTTCTATTATATATCTTATCCAATTATAAAGGACCATATAAATCTAATAATTTAAAAATTATAATTTGAGTAAAATTAACTTAAATATATTCATGTCCATTTCACTCAGTTATGTTCAGTTGATTGATTGAGTTGTAAATAGATAATGATTGGAGATTGGGATGATTTGATATATTTCTATATTATTTATGGATTTATTATTTACTTTTTGAATCCTCATTAGTATTAAAATCATCCATATCTATTATTCTTGTTAAAAATTCATCCCAAAAAATGATTGAATTTAATAATTTTCATCTTAATTCTTTTAAAACCCAAAAGGTAAACTAATATTAACGATAATTAGATTACTGAATGAATGATAATGTTAGTATTGACATGTGTAGCAGTTGTTAATGTAAAAAGGAATATGTATCTATGAATATTATGTTATATCAAAATTTGTAATCATAATATGCTATTTTCAAATTATAGGTAAAAGAATCTCAAAATATAAAAATAAATATTTTATCTAAAATATTATTAATATTATTCGTATATAACAATGTTTTTAAAGGTTATTGATCCAAAGAACATTGCCGACCATCAGTAATTGGACATATGTCTTTCATATGGTATGGAGGGTGAAAGGATAAGATGACGACTATCATTTACTTATCTATTCACGTGGATAAGGATTCAAGGTAAATTGTTATAAGCTATCTTTCCTTTGCTTACATAATTAAAATATATTGTTGAACATGATTAGATGTTATCTTTTCATACAATATTTCTTATATAAAAGTTTATATTTAACATAATAAAAAAAATTATTTTTTAACCATTTACACTCACCTATCTCAAGTTATTAACTTAAACATTAAATGAATTGAATTGAAAAACCTCTTTCGACTTTGATGTTCGTGCAAATGATAAATAAAGAGTTTAATTTTCATCTTAAAGATGAAAATATACGTCTACACCATAGGCTAACTAGGATGTTAATGATTTTTTTATATAATAATTATTATCATTAATTAGAACATAAAGGTTGACTATAAGAGCATATATATATATTTTCTCATTTTGCATGAATATATGTATGACAAACTTAAATTTATAATGATAAATATGATAATCATAGACTTATTGTATATAAAATAATGATTACAATACCAACATAAAATAAACAATCAAATAGATAGGAGGGATTATATATATATATATATATATATATATATATATATATATATATATATATATATATATATAAAAGATATGTAATATTATATCGTATCAGTGTTTCGAGGTTGGCTTGGTACAGTATAATACCGACGTACCAAGCAGTACATCAGGGTTTACTAAACGAGTTTAAATTTTTTTTTTCTTACAGTAGTACTGTGGCATTGCTACAGTGTAGCATTGTAGCATGATCCATCCGATAACGGGCGATCCGCGTACCAATATATCGTCCGACTGGTATATACCGTCCAAGATGATATATATATATATATATATATATATATATATATATATATATATATATATATATATATATATATATATATATATATATATATCCTAAGAAAGTTACGTTGCAAAAAGTTTGGTGTGGAGATTCTTCTTCTTTAGATGGACACCACCAAACAAAAGTTCTTCCCACAATCAATTACGTTTGACTTCATAATTAACTTTTTTTTTATATTAAGCCAAGGAAATTGTAACAATTGGATTTGAACCTAATCTTCCTCCCATTTGCTTTCCCTACTTTTATCTCTCACCTTTCTTGATCTTTTGATCTTTCGGCTACAGTACTCTCAATTGCTGCATGGCCTCATCATGAGCTGTGGAGCCATGTAGGGTGTGCCAATCTATGGCCTTTGGCATCATTTAGTATGGAATTTGACTTTTTTTTTCTTTTTTGTGGAACATAAAAAAGCCCTTATCAACACTCTGACTAATAAAACAGGACTGAAAAATAAAAAAATCTTCTCTTTGTGCATGTATTTTCCATCTTCATACAGAAGGAAAGATATAACCCCTTTTTTCTTCCCATTTGGTTAGGGAGTTAAAAACAATTATATATATATATATATATATATATGTAAATTAGTTAACTCCAACAATGTCTTTGACCAAATGATCATACAATACAATATGATAACTGTGCATATTTCACAAAAATAATAATAATAATAAAGGTGTGGGACAACATTCGGTCCTCAAATCATTATAATGAAAGCTCACCACACCAACAAGGTGCATTCCATGTGCCATTTTCTTGAGGTCATCATCCCAGGTTTCTGCTAAGCAGGATGAAGTTGATTGATACCAGCTTCTCAGGTTGTCATTGGTGAAAGATATCTTACCATAAAATTTTGGATTCTGTGCATGACATTTCCATCAATGCATACATACTCTGAAAATAAACAAAATGCAGCTTCTGACTGGAATTGTGATTGTCCATATGTTAGATGAGCAAATGTTGTTGTAGGGTTCTCTTGGACAGTATCATACAGTGGAGAAGGTGAGGTAATATGGTGGTAGGTGATGAGTGGTGTCCATGGAAAGGTCTCCTTCCCACCCACTAGAAACAAAAATTAGATATATGGGTTGAGGGTTGGACTGATTGATGTGCTATTGGAGTAAGTAGGATAAGTCATTGCTTGCCTTCTCTTAAGGTAAGTAAAGAAGCTGTACTCTCTGAATATTATCCAACACCAACAAAATTTGGACTTGAGTTGCAATAATTATTATTTAAAACTATATATATATATATATATATAATTTGTATCGGGTTAGAAAATACATCTCCAACACTTTGTTAAAGAATTTTAGGTAATGTGATATCTAATATATAATGATATCGTAGTCATTAGTATTTATAAGATATTCGATTTAGCAAGACGATAAAATCTTTTTCCGGGGGATTTTATTTGAAAAAAAAATCCCTATTTTGATTTATTTTTATTGCTCCAAATGCCTCTTTCATAGAAAAAAATAATCTCATGTGAGTTTCAACCACATCAAGCATGAACTCCTTCTTTGACCTAACCATCATAACACTGCTAGATAAGCTTAGGAAATATCAACCAATCTCACAATCAATCACATTCCCATGTCGGTGTTGAATACAAACTCCAAAGCTTTCCGTTCCATCTCACTGTCGATTTCACTATCATTGTCTCTCACCATTTGATACCTCATATAAGAGTTTCTTTTTCTAGTTAGACAAATGTATTATGTCAATTTATAATAAGTGAGGTTCCTATCAATATTTTAATGATTCAAATTCCACTCATTAAAATTCAAAATAATTAAATCTTTCGTCACGATCTCTCAAAATTGTAATATAAAGTTACATATTATAAAATTAGAGATAATATGCTGTTGGAAATTAAAAAGATAGAGGAGAGCTTCACCTTGCTAAGAGGTGCTATGCTCTCTCAATCCTTCTTCTCTTTTTCTCTCCATGACTAAAGTTATATTTGGAAATATATTTATATTTTTAATATGTATTTGAAGAAAGGTATTTGAGTGAATATCCAATTGTAGAATACTTTGAGTGCTTGATATATAATATATGAAAATTATATTTTAAATTTGTATTGACGTAAGTGTCACTTTGGTAAAATTATATCTCAAAAGTTCACCGTATATTATGTGATAAATTTATCATTCTCATATTTTTAGTATTTACTCAAAAATAACACACACGTAATATTATAAAAAAATTTGTATGGCTAGATATATAATAAATAAATAAATAGAAACATATGTATGAATATAAAATAATCTTTAAAAATAAATAAATAAAATTTCAGACTTGTGAGAGAATAGATGACAACAAAAATCCAGAGAATGAAAGAGAAAACAAAGGTTAGAGTTTCTATTATGCAGTGACAATCTTATGATTTTAAATAATATCATACGATATTTTAGAAATTTGAAAAACTATATTAGCATCATGTAAATAATGTCCAAATGCATTAGACATTCTCACTACAACATTGAACAAATACTTAAATACTACCCTAAGGTAGTGTTAAATGTGATTTTTAAAAAATTATCATTAATCATTTCTTATTTATAATGTACATCAGCCCTCCATACACATTTCAAATATATTTTGAAATGTACCCTAAGATAGCTCTGCTTTATTCTTCACAAGTAGTAGGAGGTTTGAATTAGGGATTGCTTAATCCTGTGTCTTCTACTCTAGTTATCCACTAACCCATCAGCCATATCTTCCAGTTAGTAGGTGAGAACAGTGAATTCATATCATCGTCATATGATTCATCTTCTCTCATGCACCCTGTTGTTTTCTGACTGAATCATATGAGACAGAAGGCAGCAATACATTATTTTATCTGCCTTCTCCAGATTAGGTTGGCCATGGCTCAATTGTCTTCTCACTGTCTTATGCAGATATTGTTTGTAATGCATGAAATGACATGCATTATTCATCAACCATAGGATATTCTTAATACTTTACACCCTGAAGATTGAATGTCATGACATGCCCCCTAAAGCCAAAAGCAAGCACTCCACTTGGTAAAAGGGGTGTGGAGGAGGACAAGTCACAGAGTTGTTGGCACTGCTGCTAAAGAAACTTGGAGGAGGTACCATCTTTGTTCTTCCACTGTTATCATTTTAACTGCTACAATTCTTCTTACACCTTATCTAATGTGTGCAATAATTTTTGTTTTTGATTCATTTCGTTCTTTACTTTTTCTTCCACTACCTAATCTTCTACATTATAATGCTGAAGCAGGTGGATATGCTAATGAATTCAAGTGATGAAGATAAAAGAAACCAAGTTAAAAGACAGCAATAGCAACATGACAACATCCAGCTGCAATCCATGGATGGATAAGAGAGACATGGCAGGAGGCGCAACATCTTTTCTGGAACCTCAGGGCCTGCTCTTGAATGGGATTGCCCTGATCACAACCTGGTGGTACATGGCAGCAAGAGCAGCTCCGATGAATGGTCCAACCCAGAAGATCCACTGAGAACAAAGACGACAGACAGTTTGATAGATGTCCACAGCTTACTTGGTCAAAGAACAGAGAGAATTCGATCACTTCCCTCGAGACTTACGTGGTCATCCCAAGCATGGTCTTTATTGTAGATGACGGCAGCTCCAAGGCTTCTTGCGGGATTGATGCCAGTGCCGGTAATGGGGATGGTGGCCAAGTGAACCAGGAAAACTGCAAAACCAATGGGCAAGGGAGCGAGTATCTGCACCAATTCGTAGGATTACTTAGCTCCACACCACAAAACACTAAGAAGCCATGGAAAATTATGGACGTTGATCGAAGAAACAAGGTTGCAGAGTATCTGTATCTGTCAGTGTCAAACCTCTAAAGGCTGTAGGTTCAGCAAAAGAGAAGGAGAATGGTGTAATCGTAAGTAAATAGAGGAAAAGGAAGGTGGAAGTTGAGGGACTGCTTACGGGCACATGAGAGTCCCTAGCGTTCCTCTTGGCATCGGTGGCAGAGAAGACGGTGTAGACAAGAATGAAGGTGCCCACGATCTCAGCACCCAAGCCATCACCCTTGGTGTAGCCAGCGGCCACCACGTTTGCTCCACCGCCGTTGCTCTCGTAGAGCCCCTTCCGAAACCCCTTCACCACACCAGCACCGCAGATGGCACCCAGGCACTGCATCACCATGTAGAACAGCGCCCTGGTGAGGGAGAGCTTCCTTGCCAGGAACAGCCCGAAGGTCACCGCCGGGTTGATATGTCCACCTGAAGAGTCAGCGAAGTCAAGATCTGTTCAGAGACGAACACAAGAGCAGGAACCGGCTTCATCTTCACCTGAGATCCCAGCGGTACAGTAGACCAAGGCGAAGATCATGCCACCGAAGGCCCAGGCGATGCCTTGGATGCCCACCGTGGAGCACTTGGTGTCGGACTTGACCACGCCCATGACGGTGAGGATGGTGATGTAGAGGAAAAGGAAGGTGGCCACGAACTCGGCTATGCCAGCCCTGTAGAAGGACCATGAGCTGAGCTCCCCTGGCTCGAACAGCGGAGCTGGTGGTGGCTCCTTGTAGTCCTTGTCCTGGCTCTGTGCAGCTGTCCCTATAGGCTGCCTCTCCGAGAACCTGTTTGCTCCCAGTCTCACATCCTCCTCCTTCCCCTCCATCTCTCACAGGGACACTGATCTCCAAGGTCTTGATCCTGTGCAGAGGGTAAGGTGGGGCTCTATATAGATGTACACAGAGAGAGAGAAGGAGAAAGAAGAAAAGGTGTTCTGGGTTAATGGTGGCTTCACATGACATATTATTCTCTTGATATAGGGTTAGGCACTAAAGACAAGATAATGCTGGATTATTTAGGACTGTAGCTTCTATCCAATTCTCTTTCTTCTTAGAATGAACATAGAGACTATGCATAGTTTCTCACCTTGTGAACTGCTGGTAACCCTACTTGACCTAATAATCTTCATGCTTTCTTCTGCTTTACTCTCCATCCTTTTCCACTGCAGCAGACTTCTTTAGGCAATTGCTGCTGCAACATTGCAGCTTTCCACCGTATGGGGTGGGCTGGCTGCCACCAGTGGGTGGTTCTGAGATGCAGAGGAGAGCAGAGAGCAACTATAGAGGACCTCACACTGCACTGCCATTGGCCTGTTGGTGGCTGCATCAGTAAGGTTCATCCTCTTTGCCTTTGGCCTTTTGGTTGTGGCACTGTCATTTCTTCAGTAGATTTTGCACTCACCTGTGATTATGAACCTCTAATACATAAAATGCTGATTAAGGTAAGATATGGTGTAATTTTGTATTTCCTAATTGTTCTTTGATGAGAAATTATTTGGAGGATAAGAAATTCAAGTTTTATGATTTTTTTTTTGAAATTTAAAGATTAATTGCTCCATGAATACTTTTATGTATATTGAGATCTTAGTGTGAGATATGAAAGAAAAGTTGGAGGTTAGCTTAACTCGAGAAAATTTTACTTTATTTTCTCTCTTACAAGAAAAAAATTAGGGGTAAAAGGACAGTGAGCTAAAGTATATGACTCATAATTACTGGTAGTAAATCCACATAGAATCCATTAATTATGGAACTCATCATTTGACCGCATGCATACCTCAGACTTGCATCACCACCACTTGCGCTCGTCTCGTCGAGCCAACCACTCCCGGCAGGATGCAGTGGCCTGTGAGTGATGTCTGTGCGCATCCATCGGAGGATGGTGGAGGTGAATACAGATTCTCCATTTGTGTCTTTCTTCACCGACCATGAGTTGGAGTAATATATTTGGTATGACTTCAGATGAGACACTTCTTCCCAAGAACCCTACATGCCTCTCTCTCTCTCTCTCTGGAAAATATCTTCATTTTGAGTATTTTTCAATCAATACCTATATTTTATTTGTTTCTAAATGGTGCGTCTTAATTTTAAAATATTCAAATTACTTCTTAAAAAAAATTATAGTGTTCTTGGCCTATTATAGTATTTTGGTTATCACAATAAAAGAACCTAGAAAACCTATTTGAAAATATTATAAATGATCTAAATAGACTCATAAAATCAACCAAGCTAATGATAAGCGTAAAAATATGATATTATAATAATATATAAGTAATGATAACCAAAGAGGCACGATATGATATCGTTCATAGTATTTTTTTAATAATATTTATAATATTTGTAGTATATCAATAAAATACTATTAATGCTATTGAAAAATACTGTGAACAAATCAGATGAAAATACTATAGTAATTAAAAATTGAAAAAAAAAATGAGTGAAAATTTTTAACGAAAAGACTTTTGATGATGTGATCTCTTGAGCCACTATGATCACCAAACCTTGTATTTTTAAGTGTTTTGGTAGTATGATTCAGCATTGTTAAACACTATCATGTGTTTCTATCCTCTTAGGAAAAAAAAATTATGAATTAGTAATTACTTTAATTCAACATATACAATTTGATTTTCTTTCAAAAAATATGTGATGAAGAATTTAATTTTTCTCTATTTATATGTGCCAAAACTAAAGCAAAATAGTCAAAAACTGTTATCTTTGGTAAGCAATAATTATTTTCATGAATCTAAGATATAATCGATGTCTATACGTAAATTCGTCATAGGATGTCCTGTACAAGAAAAATCATAAATGATTTCTTAAAAATCATCATGATCGATCATTCATACGATTCAGTCATATAATTTTATTATTTTTATTTTTATAAATCAAAATGAATCATCGAGGATGATAGGAGTGAGTGAATGGAATGCATGATTTTGGAGGAACCTTTATGACTTTGCTATACATCTACATTGATATGATACATATTTGGCAATATCCCGAAGAAAAAGATAGATTGTATAGCTTTTATGTGTATCATCATGCAGTGGATCCGTAATCTCTCTAGATCACCTTAGACATTATTTTTCTTGGAAGGGAATTTATGTCTAATATCATAGAAAATTTCCCTACCTTATTTCATGATCATAACGTACACATCCTCCTTTCCTATGAATGCACCTACTGACACTATAAATGCAACACCAAATCTCTGCCGCAAACCACAACACACCATTCCTCTTTTTTTCTCTCTCTCTCTCTCTCTCTCTCTCTTCCTATCTATCTATCTATGGATGCAGTATGTTAAGCTCATTGGAAGATAGAAGATCATTTTTTTCTGATGGGAGATCTGGGATCTGAACCTCGTGCTAATATAAAATAAAGGAAGCATGAGGTTGAAGTCCAATCCCAGACTTCCCACACACAAAAAAATTAAAAATGAAGAAAGAAGATATATATATATATATATATATATATATATATATATATATATATATATATATGAAAATATTTAGAGAGATAAATTTTCTATTTTCATATTTTGAAAGGATAGATATGTAAAGAATAAGTTTATATAGGCTAATTCCATTCCCATATAAAGATTACTGCGGACGCGAACTCTCTCTCGGTCTCTCGCTCTCCTCCAGAAGAGTAGATAGAATGTGGGGGCGTAAGAGCTTTCGGTACCGCTAATCTCTCCCCATCTCTGTCTGAGATATATAGGTGGCAGCTTAATCGGTGGCTTCTTAATCCAGGGAAGGGAGAAGCGCAAAGGATCCGAGATGGGAGAGCGACACTCGACGTTGTCGAAGCTGGAGAACGTGCGGGAGGCGGCCGACGAGAATGAGGCCCTCTCACCGACCGTGTTGAAGAGGCCGAAGGAGTTCAAAGCTCTGATGGGGAGTACGGCTTCTGCTCTCTGTCTCTTCTTCGTCCCTCTTCCTGCATCACCTTTTCTGCTTTGCTTGCAGATTCTTCTTCAGAGAAGGGCATGGGAGGATCAGCTGACAGAGGTTGGAATCTGACAGCTTCTGAAACGTAGCAGCTAAAGCTTGTGGTCTCTTGGTGGATTCTCTTATGCATTTGCTAGTTATGGTGGGTGTGCAGATGCTCTACTGGCGCAGGTGGAGAATGACAAGAGGATTTCTTTGATCAGAGCATGGAGCGCAGGTGAAAAGACCAAAGCTGACAACAAGTAAGAGATCAGTGATTAGCATTTGACGATCATGATTCTGGATCGGAGATGATCATTGGTGCTATATCTTTTCCGTTTGATCATTATCGTTGAAGTGCCAAACAGGGCTCAGAGGAAGATGTCATCCATTCTTTCATGGGAGAACACGAAGATGGCAACCATCGAGGCTGAGATAAAAAAGAACGAGGTAAATGGCCTTTTAAATGAATGTTTGCATCTATTCAACCGAAAAGAAACGAGAAAGAAAGCCAGCATGAGCTTCTGAGCATTCACCCGAGGCGCATAGCAGACTAATGTTTTGTGTGTTAATCGAACTTGGAATCGTCACTCCGTTAAATTATAATCGTGGCTCGTGAGAGAAATGAATGAATGAATGAATGAATGAATGAATGAATGAGCAGGAGAGGCTGAAGAAGAAGAAGGCGGATTCCGAAGAGAAGGCAAAGAACAAGATCGCCATGATACACAAGGAAGCAGAGGGGAGGAGGGCGATGGTGGAGTCGAAGCACGGGGAGGAGCTCCTCAGAGCGGAGGAGGCTGTTGCCAAGTATCATTCCACCGGACACACCCCGAAGAAGGGAGCTGGCTGCTTTAGCTCCTTTAGCCTCTAACGAGAGAGAGAGAGAGAGAGAGAGAGAGAGAGTCAAAATGTAATCCGTTGCCCAAACGTGGCGAGATCTGCCAGTGTTGCTGTCGTAGTAAGCAATAGATTCGGGTTTTGACATGTTAAGCCTACATAATCCATACTCACAGAATCAATTCTGCTTCATGTTAAAACTCAGCAATATTTTCCTATAAATTCTATTGCTGCAACTCATCGAGCAATCTCAGAAGAAGAAGAAGAAGAAGAAGGACAACGATAACTGGAACATGAACAAGACCACAGAACAAGAAACAAGAACAAGAAGAACAATAACATTAGGATGGGGGAATATAAGAGAGAGGTTAAACAAAAAGGATACACTGAGACAATAACTAATGCAAATGGACAAATTGCAAAGGCGACAGTACGTAGGAGCAATGTGCAATTTCCCTGAATAATGAACCATGAAATAGAGATCTAACTTGATCAGATTGAAGACTCACTGAATAGAACCATGAGAACATTAAAAGGATATTAGTACAACAAGCAATAACAATAATAATTACTGCCAGTCTTTCCAAGAAATTAATCGTTTCGATTCATGCACTACTTTCTATGGTTAAGCAATGGAGTTTTCCTTCCTTTAACATGTACAAGAATGTTGAAAGAAATTAACAAAGAATAAATGATCCAAAAGAAATCCAGCAAGCTTCAGCTTTTTTTAACGATGTCCAGGTTAGGCTGATCTCTGCAAGAAGATTATAAAACCTGACACTTGAGCTTTTACCGCATGAAGAGTTCTGTATATGTGGCTCTTCATAGAATTTGCCATTCATCTTCGTGGACCTGACCACCAATGTCACTTAAGTTTTCCACAGAGGTATCATCTATTCCTCTGTTCTGATCTGTACCTACATGGCAGGGAATTGGTTTCGCAGGCTGAAGATTTCGGACAACAGTAAATAATGGTGCTCCATTTGAGCTGTCTGCAAGCTGAGAAGCACGGGAACAGAAGTCTTCAAAATCACCTGCATTATTTAACAAATCAAGTGTATGAAACCTGCTAAATGATACTTGGAGGAACCCTCTAATAGAAGATCAACTAACCTTTATCCCTGCAGTAAAATCCAATGGCCAATGATGGGTCTATCATGTCAAATGGCAGGTGTCGCACAGTGCTGGAACCAATTAGCAACAGTAAGCAAAGGAAAAAAAGATAACTAATGAAAAAGCAAGAAGCAACTATGTATCAACGTCAGCAGCCTAAATTTCTTTATGTAGGTGAAACAGCAAACCTGCAGTGATATGAAGTACAATCAGCTTCTGAATCATCCCTCCTGATATCAACAGCCTATTCCATTCATAGTTAATTATTCAGTGAGCCCCAGAGGCTTGAGTGAACATATAGTTTACAATTGCAAAATTGAGTACAAGAAGGCAAAAGGGTGAAAACTATATCACTAACTGCATTATACTCCCAAAGGAAAAATAAGGATAACATAACACAGAGTTCGGAGACTTAAGTCACATGCTCATCTGATGCAATGGAGAAAACCATTTCCATAAAAATCTGAGCATAGAAAAATGCCTACCAGAAGCAAGAAATGCAATGGGTTTAGAGACTCTTGTTTAGAACAGTTATCAACTAGGTTTGGAGTTTTAGCCAAAGGAACTGGAAAGACAGAAGGATCACATACAATTAAGAAGTTGTAAGCAAATCAGAGATACAAATTATGACATGTTTAAGTGTTACAGATTTATGCTCGTAGTTCTAGGCATGGTTATGTGATTTGCAAAAATCTTTTAGGCATGGTTCAAGCTGTTGTAAGTTCATACCTCCATGCTGGGCCACCTTCACATAGAACAATTAAGGGGAAGAAAAATATAATCTTGATAAGTATATGTTGTCAGCTACAAGATTACATAATTTTTTCATGTCACATCCCAGAAGAAACATATCAGGATCGCATCCAAACAACAATTTCAAGAACAAGGGTTTTTGCGCTTTTACTGATGATGTGGAAACTTAATCATATATTACTACCTAACAGGGTTGTTTTACATCACAACTACACATCTGATGAGAATGATGATGGAAACTTCTTTACCGGTTGAACTTCGTGAGGATCCAAGTACAATGCCTTGTCATCTTGCACGCCAACAATATAAGTTGAGGCCCCAGGTTTTCCACCTAAAATGCCCACACTTTGTGGAAATGTAAATGTTTCCCAAAGCAAAGGAATGTACCTGCAAGAAGTATGGCTTACTAAGTAGCATATATTGGACTTCCAATAAATTTAACTTCAACAGATCATGCATTGTAGGAAAATTGAAAAAAATTCAACTATGTACAGAGTGCTATTTCTTATAGAAGAGCCCCCCGCACCGAAAAAGAGAAAAGAATCAGTTCTCTGCAATTAGTAATAACATGTCTAACAATCAAGAAAATCACATCATTTTATATGATTTGGTTTTTTAGCAGAAGCAAAGTATTACTATAGGTAAAAAGACTAGGGGGAAGAGAGAGAGAGAGAGAGAGAGAGAGAGAGAGAGAGAGAGAGATTTTGCCAATATCTCATTACCTGAGGCCAGACTTGTTTTGAAATGGTTTCTTTCATAGATTAATGCTGTATAATTCAATGTTATAAAAAAGCTCACTGGTGAATGCCCTAGCTCTTACGACAATAGATATCAAAGTAAGATCCATAAGATAAATAAGAGCACCTAAAAGAAAAGATACTGCTGCATCACTATGCTATCCAAGGAAGATTAATTTCTTCTAGTTTACCTAGGGTTGATTTTTTCTAGTCCAAGAACCAAAGGAACCAACAAAAGAATAGGTGCCCATTCTAGTTGTCCCTTGCTAAAATGCGAACCGAGTTTTGCAGCAACTTCAATACAGACAACTGGAGCTCCACCTTGTTCCCCATCTTCATCACCTGAAACAATATATAGAACCATGGGCAAGCTTTCTTTACATTTGTCATGTTCAGCTTGCTCTTTGTTAGCACGAGCAAGGGTTTCCCAGGTTCGGCATATGGCGTAAGGACCCAACCATGATCCAGCAGCTAAACCATAACCCCTCCCAGCTTGAAGCAGATTGTGGATTGAAAAGGCACATGTGCTTGAGTCACCAAAAAGATGCAGAAGTTCGACATACTGAAGATCATATGGCTGCAAAATCAGCAGAAAATAGAAGCATTCATATATAATAAATATACAAGATTCATCACTACAGATAAGAAATTTCTTTTTTCTTTAAATCTTTCCGTAAGCACTAAAAGAACTCATGGATAAATCAACTCACCTTCTGCAAGGGTTTCCTCCAGGATCTCCCCAAATGATGAAGAATCAAAGCCTGTTGGCAATTTTTAACTAACAACATAAGCACACATCACTAGTTTTATTAGATGGAAAATGTTAATAAATGGAATTTATACCTGAGCAACAAGCATCTGGCTACTTCTGATCATACATCCCCAGTTGACATCACATGTGAACTTTGATTCACCAATGGGTTCAAAACCTACAGAAAATTCACAATGGAAGAGCTTAGATTGTCTTTTACAAGTAGAATCACTAGAAAGCCTCTTGCCTGACAAATTTATAAGATAGCCACTTTGGTAAATTGACCTTTCCGGTATGTGATCCAAATTCTCGATGAGAAATCTTCTAAAAAAGCAGCATAACTATTGCCAGGATCAGAACATTGTGATGATTCCTCAAGTGATAGTTTGTAACACTTGCCAAGAAACCATATTTGACTGGTCATGCTCAAATTGTCAAATCTGCTTGTCCCCAGTATACGCTCTTGAAGCCTCCTCATTGAGCCACTGGTCACAACCTTCCTCACAGCTGTAGTCCAGCCATAGCTTCTGGATTTGGTGGGCTTCTTTTCAACTGAAAATGAATCAGAGTGTCTTTCGAAGATTGACAAAGTGGATGTGAAGAAGCTTGTCAAGAAAGAAGCCTTTAAAGACTTATTTTCAATAGCCTTTTGTTCTGAATTTGTAGCGACAGGTTCTCTATCTGCTGAATCATCTGAGTCTCCTGCAGGAAATTTGGAATCCACAGTTCTCTCAGGCAAGGCCGTCATTACCTAGACACCAACCACACACCACATTTTTCATACCAACAAAAGCTTGGCATAAAGGGAGGCATCTACATCAAAATGACGTAAAAAAGGAGAAAGAATGAACAAAAGAAGATCAAGTTAATGGCATCGATGGAATTAGAAACTTGTCTGTCAAGTTAACTACAATATAATAAACAAATAATGCATTATATCAAGAAGAATGGCTTCCGAATATTTGTATTTTGTGGGCGTTGAATCATTGGACAGAAAAAAAGGAACTCTATTCCATACAAACCCAAGTGACAGGAGAAAAAGACCCATCAAATAAGCACCAAAATTTAGCAACAATTCACAAAGAAAATCAACTAGTTTGATTACATATAGGTAATGGATAGGGACTATCAAATGACGTAGCACAAAGAATAAACTCTTTTGGCAAGAAAAAGAAAAATAGAAATGGGGTAAACAGGATGAGGCATTGTTACAGAACATTAGGCTGTACAATGAAATAATAGAAATTAATCCAAAAGGTGAATACAAATGAGGTAAACTCTTTTTGCAAGTTGTGATGCAACAACATGAACAAATTAATCCAAAAGGTGAATACACATAAGATCATTAGGCTGTATAATGAAATAATAGAAATGACAGAGAACAGAAATCCGGTATATCAAAATTATTATGGGCTCAAGCTGGTTTGTTCAATTCATAGATGCCGGCTGATCAAATGAGAGAAATGAAGTCCGGATACCTTGAACAGAATCCACAAACCATGCCAGGCAACAAGGTTTGAAATATCGTACCGTACCGATATTTTGACACTCGCTCGGTATGGTACGATACAATATACCGTTCGGTATATATATATATATATATATATATATATATATATATATATATATATATATATATATACCGTCCGATAACGAGCGTTCCGTGTACCGGACAGCTGACAGACCGATACATACCGCTCGGTACGGGCGGTATTATTCGAAACTATATACCTTGCCAGGCAGGTAATAAACACTCCGACAATAAAGTTTCTGGTCACTTGGTGATAGGACATATTCTGGTACCACCCCCGCGACAACAATCAGCAGCCACGTCAGCGCCATCGCGGAGACTCAGGGTTGATATGGTGCACTACATCGACGTGATACCTCGGACTCCGATGGGACGACCACCTACTCTCGCGTTGTCCGAGGCCGTACAAGATGGCGCCGCATAGTACAAAGCCGCTACGGAAAGCTCGAAACAACGTCGCGTGGTGTCAATCCGTACAGATCGATCGCCACCCACACGGAAGGTATGAGCCGACCGCTTGAGGAATCGATAGCCATTAACAGACCATGTACGATCGACCTTTGTTCGCATGTATAAAAGCCAACCTCCTGACCAGCGTTAGGGGTCGGACTTCGAACACCTCAACTCCCCTTAACTCCACTTAACACTAACTTAAGCTTCGAAGGGGTCGAGTTGGGAAATCCCCCTCCCGACCTCGGCCTTTGTGTAGGAACTTGACGACAAAGAAGCAACCTGGCAGGGGAGGAAGAGAAACTCCTTGCTCTACCTTGGATCGATTCTGGAGATGAAGCTTGGACCCGACATGACACTGACCACCCAAGTTCGAGTAGCCACATGGGTGGCTCTGCGCACTCAGGATCAGACCAAGCCATGATGATTCATCGGCCACGACATAAGGTTCCTCAACATTTTTGGTGCTAAAAAGAGGGCCTGATGTCGCAAGAGCGTCTACCACCGAACAACCCCAGCAAACGCCTTGACAAGAAGGCACCTGCCACCATATCCACCTTCGACCTCGGAGGGCAGCTCCCCACTCTCCCGCATATGGATGGAAGCGCCTCAGCTCAGACTCCGGAGCGCTATTGGCATTTATTCAACGACCCCGGGCTCTTGCCTCCCAGGGCTGGCGCGAGGCAGCTAGTCGTCTCCGCCGAGGCATTCCTCAACCTCACCCACCAAGTGCATGCGTTAGCTAGAATGATGCAGACTATCACACCCCTCATACCCCAGCTAGCTCAGTAGACGGTTCTCCCATTACGACCATCGCCCGTGATCCAACCTACGCTCATCCCTACACCTCATGATGCCACCCCGGTCGATAAGCCACCTCTGGCTCCAGATGCCCACCCCACAATCGGGGAGCAATCGGGACACCCAAGGCCAACGACAGAGCACAGCATCCCCGTGCCCAAACACGTTGCCTCGACCTTCCCCGAAGCCAACACCTTGTCGTTTGACTCGACAGACGACTCGTTCCGAGCCCAGTTGCGGTTGGTAAATCGACACCTAGACGAGGTTCAAGGAGAATTCCATAAATCCAAGGAGGAGCTCGGGGAAAGTACCTCGGTTAGATCCCCCTTTGCTTAAGAAATTCAGGACAAGCCTATCCCCCACAACTTCTACCTCCCAACGTTGGAGGCCTATGATGGTGGCTCTGATCCAACGGAGCACGTTGCCACCTTCCAGGCGCGTATGGCCTATATGGCACTTCCGACGCCCTAATGTGTCGGGCATTTCCTGCCACCCTCCGAGGCCTGGCTCGGATGAGGTATAGTCGATTGAGGTTGTCCTCGGTCTCGTCTTTTGATCAGCTTACAAGGGAACTCGAGCTTCACTGCCTAGCTAACGCGCGACCTAAACCGTCCACGGCCATGCTCCTCGGGATAAGGCAAAAGGAGGACGAATCCCTCTCCCTCTTCGTCGTCTGCTTCGCTACTGAGATTCGAGGGGTTCCAGATGCCCACCCCTCTTTGGTTATGCAGGTGTTCTTGACGGGCCTACGACTTTCAAGGTTCTTTTGGTCGATGGTCGAGAGGCCACCAGTGACCGTCCCCGAGATGCTCCAGTAGGCCAACCAGTATGTTGCTGCTGAGGCACTAGTGGCAAGAAAGCATAAGAGGGCCCGCCATGGCGAGACCAGAAGTAGATGAGCCAAAGGTGTGCAGATGAAAAAAAAAAAAAAAAAAAGAAAGGGGGGGGAGGGGGCGACAACCATCTCGGCCAAACAATGCCCAAGTCATGCACCTCGGCCAAACAATGCCCGAGTCGTGCACCTCAGCCAAACAGTGCCTGAGTGGTGCACCTCGACCAAACAATGCCCGAGCCATGCATCTCGACCAAACAGTGTCTAAGTCATGCACCTCGACCAAACAGTGTTCAAGTCATGCACCTCGGCCAAATAGTGCTCGAGTCATGCATCTCGACCAAACATTGCTCGAGTTGTGCACCTTGATTGACCTCGACCAAATAGTGCCCGGATGGTGCACCTCGGCTAAACAGTGCCCGAGTCATGCACCTCAACCAAATAATGTCTGAGTCGTGCACCTCGACCAGACAGTGCCCGAGTAGTGCACCTCGGCCAAACAGTGTCCGAGTTGTGCATCTCGACCAAACAATGTCAGAGTTGTGCATCTCGACCAAACAGTGTCCGAGCCATACACCACGGTCAAAGAGTGCCTGAGTCGTGCACCTCGGCCAAACAGTGCCCGAGTCGTGCACCTCGGCTAAACAGTATCAGAGTCGTGCACCTCGACCAAATAGTGTCTGAGTAGTGTACCTCGGCTAAACAGTGTTCGAGTCGTGCACCTCGGCCAAATAGTGCCTGAGTCTTGCCCGAGTTGTGCACCTCAGCCAAATAGTGTCCAAGTTGTGCACTTCGACCAAACAGTGTCCGAGTCGTGCACCTTGACCAAACAGTGTTTGATTCGTGCACTTCAGTCAAACAATGCCCGAGTTGTGCACCTCGCCCAAACAGTGTCCAAGTCGTGCACCTCGGCCAAACAGTATCCGAGTTGTGCACCTCAGCCAAACAGTGTCTGAGTCATGTCTCGGCCAGTCCAATGCCCGAGCTACGCCTCGCGGCCAGTCCAATGTCCGAGTTGCATCTCAGCCAGTCCAATGCCCCAGCCACGCCTCGCAGCCAGCCCAATGTCTAAGTCACATCTCGGCCAGCCCAATGCTCGAACCACGCCTCGTGACTAATCTGATGCCCGAGCCACGCCTCGTGACCAGTCCAATGTTCGAGTCACGTATCGACCAATCCATTGTCCGAGTTCGCATCTTAACTAGTACAATGCCCGAACCACGCCTCACGGCCAATCCAATGCCCGAGCTACACCTCATGACCAGTCCAATATCCGAGTCACGTCTCGACCAGTTCGATGCTCGAGTAATGTTGCTCGGCCAAACCTGTGCCCAAGCAACGTTGTTCGGCTAGTCCTATGCCCGAGTAATGTCGCTCGGCTAGCCCAGTGCCCGAGTAATGTGCTCAACCAAATCAATGCCCGAGCAGTGTTGCTCACCCAATCCTGCGCCCAAGTAGTATTGCTCGACCAGTCCTGCGCCCAAGTAGTGTTGCTCGACCAATCCAACTCCCGAATAGAAGCTCCCAGTTAACCTACGACCAAACCACCAATCCCAGCACAACAGTCGACCCAGCCAGCAAGAGGAACCAAGCCATGCCCCGAGCCCCTCCATGAGGAACCTGGGGCACGCCTCTTTGGGGAGGGGAGAGAATGATAGAGCATATTCTGGTACAACCCCCACGGCAACAGTCAGCAACCATGTCAGCGCCAACGCAGAGCCTCAGGGCTGATGTGGTGCATTGCGTCGACGCGACACCTCGAACTCCGATGGGACGGCCACCTGCTCCCATGCTATCCGAGGCCATACAAGACGGTGTCGCATAGTACAGAGCCACTCCGAAAAGCTTGGAACGACACCGCACAGTGCTGATCCGTGTAGATCGATTAGTGCTTGTACGGAAGGTACGAGCCAACCGCCCGAGGAGTCAACGACCATTAACAAACCATGTACGATCAACCTTCATTCGCAGGTATAAAAGCCAACCTCCTGACCAACGTTAGGGGTCGAACTTCGAACCTCAACTCCCCCTAACTCCACTCAAAATTGACTTGAGCTTTGGAGGGGTCGAGTCGGAAAATCCCCCTCCTGACCTCGGCCTGTGTGCAGGAACTCAACAACGAAGCAACAATCCGGCACAGGAGGAAGAGAAACTCCTTGCTCTACCTTGGATCGATTCTGGAGATGAAGCCTGGACCCGACCTAACGCCGACCACCTCAGTTCAAGCAGCCACGTGGGCGGCTCTGCGCACTCAGGATTGGACCAAGCCGTGCTGATCCATCAGCCACGGCATAAGGTTCCCCAACACTTGGGGATCATTAAACATTAACGAATATAGTTCCTAGTTGCCAAGATGGTATTATACCATAACCGTCATGTGAAAAATAGTTTAGCTCCATGGCTAATGCTCATATCCAACAACTGATGGCCGTTTCTTTCATCCCAAAAAAACACAAATCCCACTCCTTTTTCTCTAATCCAACTTCAACAAAAGAAAGAAAAGCAAAATTGGGGGACATGCTTTATTCAACGCAATCTTAACTGCAAGGAAAGCTTATATCCCAATCATGCATCGTAGAAACAACAAGAATTTATTCGAAGTCAATCACTCGAGTTCCAAACATTTGACAAAACATATTCAAGAAATATCAAAAGCATGAGTCATCAAGCTCAAGCGTCTAGACCAATCCACAAATTCTAGATCACAGGGCAATTCCAAGCTGATTACGCCTCGATTTATGAACAAACAAATCATATGCTCCGGCTCCCCTCGCAAATAAATCACTAATCAATATCAGATCCTACATTAGTACAAGAAAAACAGAAAAGGTAAAGAAGCCGATAAAAACGCGACTCCCCGCAAAACGAATTAATTCATCCATTCATTAAGCAAACCGAGAACTAGCGATCAAATCCTAGAGCGAAGGAGATGAGATCAGATCGTCTCCGATACGCCGGATGGCGAAGGTACCTGCAAGCAGGAGACCCAGCAGGATCACGGCAGCGCGACTTGGCATCGATCTCCAAGACGAACTCAGGAAAATCTCCTACTCAAAAGCCCCCCTTTTCTTGTTCTAGGGTTGGTTCGACCGCAATTTATAGTGTTTGGAGTCGGGAATCGATCGAGCCCGTCGGACCGGCTTTGGTTTTGTCGTACGTGTCATTGAACCGCGTTGACTTGACTTTATGCGTACGTGCGAGTCGCCGCTTCAACGTTATTGCCTAATCCATCGAGCCCAATGCGAGCCATATCTCAAATCGAGCTGAACCCGAGTTCAATTTCAGTGGATCGATTAGGTTCAATTCAACCCGAGTTTGAAGCTGGATTGTAAGACGCTTAATTGGGAGTGGCATAAAAGTGATGAAAATTTCGATTGGGTCTCCTCAAATCCTTCATATTACACAAATATTAATTAAATAATGGACAAAATTACTCTCTAATTATATTGTTCATCGCATTACACACACAAAAATGTAGGATCATACTGACATCCCAAAACAAGTGCATGCATTCATGGCGATCATCGCCGGAGCTCGTCATGGTAATCATAGTCGTCGTAGTCGTCAACCTGCTGTTCCTCAAAGACGGTGCTGTAGAAGGCATACTGGTGGTGCACCATCTCCTCCAGCGTCAACTTGCCATCTCCATCGTCATCGGCCTGCATAACATATGAGTGTAAACGACATCCAAGATGATGAACTGTACGAAGTTTTCTCTTGGAGAAAGATACCTTATGCATCAAGTACTTGGTATAATATTTAGATTGGGAAAGCTCTCCGGGGTAGAGGCGATGGATGATAGGCTTCAGTTCTTCAGCTGTCAGAAATCTGGAAACAGATCGTATGAGAAAACAGATCATTTCTAGTTCTTTGAGAAGATACATGCACCTGTCTCTGTTGATATCAAGCTTTCTGAACTCATCCTCAACGTCGAGTTCATGGTGTCGGAGGTCATCTTCTTCAAAATCGGCGTATGTTTGATATATTTCCTGCGCTCTACCACCAAATTCCACGAAGCTTAACTTCCCATCTTTGTTCTCATCCATTTCCCTGAGCCCCAAACAACGTAGATGAATACTACACACTAGAACAGACAAGATAGAACCTTGACCTAATACCTTAGTTTCTCCTTCAGCAGCCATAGCTGTATCTTTGGGTTGGTGCTGTCTTCGGGATGTAAGAAACTACACAACAAGAAGATTGCTTGTTTGCTCATAAGGAACACATGCATGCTTACACGTATATGAATTCGTCCAACAAACAATACGATGCATTTACTCATTGAATTCGAATGCACTGAGAAAGCCATTGCCATCCCTATCTGCATTAGAGAACTGCTCCTTCCACCACCCAGGTTCCCCATGTTCCTTGCTGTTCCTTGCTGTTCGGCGACAATCAAATCATACAAGCGAAACATAGATGGAGTACCACGAACAAGACATCAAAGCAAACCTGTTTCTTCGTCTGGGAGATACGACAGGAACTCTGGAAGCGTTACGGCGCCATCTCCGTCGTGATCGTGGAGCTTCATCTTCCGCTCGGTGTGGTAGATCAGCCGGTCCAACGCCTGCCTATGATTCCAGACCTCGAGCTCGTAGCGGCTTATTCCCCCGTCCTGCGGTAACCTATCTAACAACGGGAAAAGATACGCCAATCTCTCCGTCAGGTTAAGCCGGCCGTCCTCGCCGAAGTACTCATCGAGGATGCCGATCTCCTCCGCCATCTTGCTCCAATCCTGCCTCGCCCAGATGTCGTCCAGCTTCCGCTTGAAGGTCTCGACGTCGAGCAGGCCGCGCTCCTCGGCCCGGCGCTCGATCTGGACGAGGAGAGGGTCGAAGGCGACGTGGTGGGGGTGGGCTAGCCGGCGACTGCGCGGATGCCTGGAGGCCATGTGCGGTGCTCTGGAGAAGGAGAGGAGGATGAGGATGGCGACGGCTAGAAGAAGATAGGCGACGACCACCGGCTTCGACATTTTCTCCGGAGGCCGGCTTCTTTGGAGGATTGAGTGGTCGGCGGTGTAGGGAAGATGGTGGCTTCACATTTATAGCTTTCCTTCGGACGTATGTGACCGTTATTTCATGTCAGTTAACAGTTGATGGATCCGATGCTTCCTATAAGATTTCGCGTTATAGTATAATCTCAAAATTACTTATATATATATTTCATATGCATAAAAGCTCAACTTATTGTTGAACTCTTAATATCACAACATTCATCATGGGCTAAATCTTGTCTTCGTCTAATTGTTTCTTGTATTACTATGAAGATTTGTGTCGATAGCGATAAAAACTCTCATTCATCTTTCTTTTCCATCTTTAGTGATTGTTTATAATTTGCTTATTTAACTCTCCGACATGAATATAACTTATGTTGTCATTAGAAGACCATTGCAAGCCATTGGATTTCCCCCCCCAAGAAAGCTAGAGGCTTACGTTAATTTGCCTTGTAAGATGTTATCCCTTAACAGAGAGATTCCAAGCTTATGTTGAAGGAACAAAAAAAATTAAGACCAAGAATATATTACATGATATACAAGACAATGTTTGACACATGTTGATTGTGTCACCGTCAAATGTTTGACACGCCATCTTCGTCTTATTAACGTCCGTTATCATTTGACTAACACATTAAGTAGGAACGGACGTACGAGATTAGAGTGTGATAGTAATAAGAATGTCAACTCGGCCTCATGAGTTGACCACCTAACCCACGATCACATGATCTATTGATGACCACATGACACGCGTAATTATCTACTTCAGCACTTTGTCAACTCTATTAAACTATTGTTGACTTACGAGATTTGGTCAGACATATTTCTAAGATAGACTCGAAACTGAACATTGATTGACTCTGACCTTTGTCGGCAAGAACGTAAGAAGTCCATCATTATTGACGTGTAAAACGATTACTAATGATTCACAGGCTCGTTATATACCTAACTTTCATTTGCCTAAAAATCGGGGCCCACATGGGCCAACGTTAGGTAAGTCAGTGGAACATAAGCGAAAGATTTTGGTTTTTTTCTCCCCATACAATTAATTATACGTTTATTATTGAGGATTAGAAGTTAGCAGAGTGGCACGTGCGAAGTGGACGTCTCCCCTGCTTCTCTTTTGTCTATAAATACCGAGTGCGGCTTGGCCCGACTCCTCCTCGCGTGAGCTCCAAGGAAACATGAATAGATCGATCACCTTCTCCTGCTCTTGGGAAGGTATGTGGGTGGAGCTTCTTTAGCTGTTCTGATATTTGCTTTGTGTTGCTTGCAGTTTTTCCCCCTTTTTAGAGGTTCTCGTTTTCGTTTTCATTCAGAAGAACGATGATTTGATGCAACGATGTGATAAATTTGGTATCTTTCGCCCTATCTTCTTGTACTCGACTGATTTTTTTCACGAGCAACATAGAGGGAAAGGGGAAAAAGGAACTTTTTGTGTCACATGTGTTGTAATGCAGGGAGGGGTATAGGTCTTTGCTTTGATTCTGAGGGTTTTGAGGAACGTGTGATCGGATGGGTTTTGTTCATGGTGGCTGTTCGTATGTAGATCTGTCCATTTTCCATGTTCTTTTTCCATAAAACTCTGATCGCATTAGGTAGGGATTTTGGCTGGTTCAATGACCATCTTTTGGGATGGTTTGACGAAAAAGAGATCATCTTTGTTGTGCTTGAAAAATTAGGTGTGTAAATTTCTTGTTCTTTTTATGGGTTGATAATCCTCTGAAGCTTTGCCTGGTTCCTCTGATTCTTTCCTCTTAGTTTAAGAACCTATCTCGATGGTGTGATATCTGAGTGTGATATAAACTCAATTAGATGTTAATGATTATTCTCTTTTATCGATGAAGAATTTCTTTGATTAATTTTTTGGAAGATTTGTTAGTACATGTGTGGGGAATTTTTTTTTATGCAATAGATATCGAAATCATGAATTCAATTATAAATCATGGAGACTAATGTTTGCCTTTCGCTGCTATTTGGGTTCTAATTGTTCCTCCTCCTCCTCTCTCTCTCTCTCTCTCTCTCTCTCTCTCTCTCTGTGAAGATATAAAATTTTTGAATCACAAGTTAAGGCCCTTAAAATGGTAAATTGGGGTGGTTGATAAGTGTGTTATGGCCCTTTTGTGCATTAAAGCATATTGCATAAAGTAGATAAGCTTCAGAAAATATAATTTTAAGCTCGAACAATCATAAAAGTCCATTATACCTGTGAAGGAACAACAAGATCTTGGTTTCTTGTTATCAAGTCATGCCTTCTTTGTATTAAGGGCAATAATTGTTGCATCCTGTATCATCACAGATTCAAAGTGCACAGTGTTGCTAATTGTTGTCAGGATTCAATGGCTTCAATTGCCAGAAGGCATATGTTATTTCAATCAATAGTTTTAATTATTTAGGCGAGTTACTGATTAAACCATCCCTGTTTCTTCTCTTCCATTTCTTATACTGTTGGGCATATCTACAGATTCTGTTGCCTGCTTCATGTTCCACTGCTGATAACTGTAAACCCTATGACGATCACCATTTTCTTGTGAACCAACTCCTTGTCATCGTCACATGTTTGTCATTTTCACTGATCAACCTTGCATTGAATTTTGGTGGTGTTCTGGAAGTGTCCATGCATGGCATTGTGTTTCTATGAGTCGTCAGTGGTCCTCCCTTTTCTGTTTGGCTATGGTACAAAAGGACACACACCACTTTGGCTCCATGCCGAACAACTTGTCTTGGTCTATATGCTCCTTGCCGTTCCTTTTCTTATCAACCATGAGAAGGACAATGTTATCTTCTATCCACTGGCACAGATTTTTATATGAACTGGTTAGCATCTACAGAATTGAACAGGCCAATGTGGTCCCTGTCTGTTGATTGTGTCAACAGCACCATACCTTGTAGTGTGTGCCGTAGTTAATCTTTGAGTCTTGCATGGTTCCTTTTTGTTGTATTATGTTCTTCATCCAGTTTCTGTGACCATCTTGCAGAAGTATTCCAGGTGTAGTAGGAGGTTGAAGACATTCCCCAAGCCCATATCATTAGTGGTTGCTCCTGTCACCATGAGGCAGAGAAATTGCAACAGAAGAAACCACTGATGAAGTGTGGTGCCTCGGATGATGCTGCTTCGGCACGGTCCATGAATTTTTGCTTTGACTGCAGCATCTGTTTGGAATTTGCCGTTGATCCAGTGGTCACACTGTGCGGTCATCTCTATTGTTGGCCTTGCATCTTCAAATGGATGCAGGTTGAGAGCATATCTAATCAGCAGTGCCCTGTCTGCAAGGCCCTTCTCTCTCAGGATACCCTCATCCCACTCTATGGTCGTGGCAGGCACAGCACCAAGGGAGATTCTGCTGTCCCACGTCGACCGACCCTTCACCATCACCGTGATGGTGCAACAATTACTTCGGCACTCGAGAACGATTCCCCTAGGATGAATGAAGCCCAGCAGCCTCAGTTTCACCATCAACACCACTACCCCTCTTATGCTGGTCTTGGCAACAGTTACACATCAGAGTCTTCTTCTTCACCACAGACGTCACCTTGGTTTTGTTCAACAACTGGGAGTGTGCTTGGTGGTTTAGCTATCTCCATTCTTCCTTGGGTTTTCAGGAATCATGGAGCAAGCATATACTACTCAAATTCGCATCGTCTCACATTGGGTGTGAGCAGTCCAAGGCTGAGAAGGCAGCAGATGCAGGTGGAGAGTTCTCTGCATCAGATATGGCTCTTCCTTTTCTTCTGTGCTATATCGTGTCTTCTGTTGTTCTAACTGACATTAACTACTTTGATGTACATGTTCTTAAGTTGAATGGCAGAGGTTGTGACCAAAGAAAATGAGCACATTTGTAGACTTTTAACACACACACACACACACACACACACATATATATATATATAGATACACACACACACATGACAAAAAATGAACATCAAAGTACATTGTGAATTTGTAATGACAGCAAGGAACAAATCACAAGAATTCATTTTGTTACTATAATCCATGTCTATTGTTTATGTGGCTCAATGTTCTTTTGTTCTTTTTATAAAGTATGATGCTTGAGCTCTGTTGTCATGTGCATATTTAGTCAGAACGAAAGTAAACTATATTTGCCACACAATCACTGATAAACACCTAAGCTTACTCCAATTAATCCAATCACCTCCAAAGCTTATGTTTATGCATGTCTTAAGTGGTATCTAAAACAATATGCAAAATCTCTAATTATCATTTAAGGCTATGCTTTTAGGTGATCTTTTTTCCTTTAATTCTTTCTTTTTTTTTGTGGGCTAGAATTTCTGATGCATCTTTTGATCCTCTAATTTTACAGGTTTTTTTTTCTTTAGAGAAGCTTGCATTATGATTTTAGTTTTTAATATTGCTATAACATTGGGAACTCAATCATAAAAAAGAAATCATAATTCCCACTTCAAATAATAGGAATATTTATAATAGTGGTTTGTCGCCATCCACTTGATCTGCACGAATCTAAAAGATTTCTTTTTTGAGGTGCACATATCCGGTCCCGACCTAATTACGCGCCTGTCTTCGTGCTCCTGACCGACTCGGACGGGCCCTTATAACTGGATAATTAATTGACTCCGAAATCCTCCGCAGTACTGGACATCTCCAGTCGTCTCAGAAGCGATCTTGACCCCATGCTAACCTTCAATCGAAATCAGATCTGTAACGGACGGTTAAGATCTCACAGGATATTCGACTACAGTGCTAACCCGCTTCTCCATTGTGTTCCACGCCGCGACGGACGTCGACGAAATATGTGCCGTCCACATCCCCAACCTTTGAAAGTGAGAAGTCTTTTCTCTACCAGGCTTTCGATACCCTCTTTCTCAACCTTCCTTTGGTATCCGTGGGGCCCATGGTTCATCTCGAATCAGAAGGCGGTGACGTTGAGAGTGGCGTCGAAACAGGTAGTTGAATATTTCTGGACCATAAGAACGGCGTCAGAATAGGGAACGAAGCGAGAAGCCTCTCCGCAGACGACGACAAGCTTGGTTGAAATCGAGAAGGCCGCGATAAGGCATCCCCTTCTCCTTCGTGTCACCGAGAAATCTCATCCTTTTCTAGTTTTGATCTGTTCTTCCGGTGGGTTACCACTCGTGTCTCGCTTAAAAGTTGGATTTTGGGCGCTAGGGTTCCGTCTTTTGGTTCTTGCTATCGTTGGGGAAGAGGAGGGAGGGAGGGAGCGAGGGAGGATGGGTTGGTGGCTGAGGAGTTGCCTGCAGTCGGTGCTGAAGCTGGTGAATTCGGTGATGGGGTTGGCGGGGATGGGGGTGATCCTCTACTCGCTCTGGATGCTTAGGTCGTGGTATAAGCACTTCGACGGCTCATCATTTGCAGGGGCCGTTTCCTCTCCTCCATGGTTTGTCTCGCTTATCC